>NC_053489.1:659246678-659546678 GCF_905171775.1 Rana temporaria | reverse complement strand
AAAAATATTTACACTGCAGTTGATACTGCATAATCACCAGACATTTGAAGGAGTATATGTATATATATATATATATATATATATATATATATATATATATATATATGTATATATATATATATATATATATATATATATATATATATATATATATATATAGTGTGTATATACTGCATGCTCCACACGGATGGGTTAATAAACTCTTTTAGGTAACAAGCTCATAGAGAAATTGTGCACAGGCATCTGCTCTCTGGATAGTGAGATTCAGCGAGGCGGACGCACAGTAAGTAGGTCGCTGACTGCAGACATAACGCCAGGCTCCTCCCCCTGCCCACACAACGTCAATGTATATATTTATCCTATATGAGTTAGTGCAATACATAAGGGATTTATGACACTGTTACTTTGCAGTACAATTCTGCCTGCTGATACCGGTCTTAGCTCAGATTATAGCTACGCACGTAATAATTACACATACATATAAAGTATGGAAAGGCCATACTTTAGGCATTATGGGATATGTCTTTATTACAGTTGTGTGTGTTGGATATTTTTATAATTTTATGTGGGTTTTTAGTCGGTACTTATTCTCTTCCTTTTTTATATCCCCCCCTCCCCCTCCCTTCATCTCACTTTCCTTGGGTTACTGTACACAGCCGAGACTCGAGAAGATCAGTTAAAGACAATTAGCAATTAGTGTGCACTTTTAATTGTTTCATAAAATTCAATGTGTTAGAAATTTGCCAAGTATATCTCAAATACCCATGTCCATCCTTCATTCCATCCTTCCTTCCATCCTTTTTTCCTCCCTCCTTTCCTCCCAACCTTCCTTCCTAACTACCTTCCACCAGTGGCGGTTCGTCCATAGAGGGCGCTGGAGTGCCGTCCCCTCTGGCTCTCACCGCCAATGAGTCTAATAACATAGATTCATGCATTGCACGAATCTATGTTATTATCGCCGCTGCCGCTGTTCTATTCAGATGGTCGGCGCTCATGTCCGGCCATCTGAATAACGGCAGCTGGTTGGCTGTATGGAAGTGCCTATCAGAGCCAACGGCTCTGATAGGCTTTTCCGAGTACAGCCCTCGGGTTTCGGAAGCTTATACAAGGAACGCACTAGGGATGCGCTCCTTGTATAAGACTTACAGGCGTCTCAGCCAATCAGGTTGGCCGATTCTGGCTACCGGTAACCTGATTAGCTGAGACGCCTGTCAGTCATCGAGGGCGGTAGAAGAAATCGAGGGACGTGGATGGCTGACTCCAGTAAAGGTAAGTGCCGGGCAAGGGGGGAGGGTAGGGGCACTTTACAGGGCACAGTGGCGACATCAATGGGCACACTGGCGACAATAGGCACAGTGGCGACAATGGGCACAGTGGGGCAATGGGCACAGCGGCGACAATTAAAGGGCACAGCGACGACAATTAAAGGGCACAGCGGTGACAATTAAAGGGCACAGTGGTGACAATTAAAGGGCACAGTGGTGACAATTGATGGCACAGTGGCTGCGTTTGATGGCATGGCACAGTGGTGACAATTGATGGCACAGTGGCTGCGTTTGATGGCATGGCACAGTGGCTGCGTTTAATGGCATGGCACAGTGGTGCGAATTGATGGCACAGTGGCTGCGTTTGATGGCATGGCACAGTGGTGACAATTGATGGCACAGTGGCTGCGTTTGATGGCATGGCACAGTGGTGACAATTGATGGCACAGTGGCTGCGTTTGATGGCATGGCACAGTGGTGACAATTAATGGCACAGTGGCTGCGTTTGATGGCATGGTACAGTGGTGACATTTGATGGGCACAGTGAGGCTGCAATTTTTTTTTTTCGTTTGCGCCCCCCCAAAAATTTTGAGCACCAGCCGCCACTGCCTTCCACCTTCCTTTCCTTATATCCCCTCCTTTAACTTTTCTTTATTCCTAAAGGTGTCTATCGACATAAGATCTGAGGTCTCGTACACACGACCGAGGAACTCGTCGTAAATTAAACATCGTCTTCCTCGACGAGTTTCTTGTCAGGCTTGTCGAGAATCTTGTCAAGCTTTCTTTGTGTACACACTGTCAAGACAAAATCTCGTCGTTCTCAAACGCGGTGACGTACAACACGTATGACGGCACTATAAAGGGGAAGTTCCATTCCACTGGCGCCACCCTTGGGGCTGCTTTTGCTAATCTCATGTTACTGCGTGTTAAGTAAAAGTTTGGTGAGAGCCTATTCGCGCTTTTCAGTCTGTTACAGCGTGACAAATGTGCTATCTCCATTCCGAACGTTAGTTTTACCGAAGGCACGCTCCCATCTCATACTTTATTCTAAGCATGCGCGGGTCTCTAAGCATACACACGAACGTGTTTCTCGTCGTAAACCAGCCCGACGAGAAACACGATGAGGAAATTGAGACTCCCGACGAGGAAAAAGAGAACTTTTTCTCTTTTTTCTCGTCGAGTTCCACGACAGTTTTCTCGACGAAAAACATACACACGACCGTTCTCTTGATGGATTCTGTCGAGGAAAACGGTCAGTGTACGAGGCCTCAGTCTCCCGTTATTTGCTGGATTGGGCAAACAACTGTCTTTAAGGTATGAGAGAGGATGGAAGTAGGAATGGCGCTAGCTTTTAAAGTGCAGTGCTGATGTGGTAAATAGTGTTACAGGCGCCTGTACTTAATAGTGAAAAACGCAGTGACATATAATCAAATACAGGTAAATTGGTGTATTTTAATAAAACCTTATTTTGAAATCCTAGTACGGAAAGTAAAGGAAAATGCTGGTGATATCCAAAATGTGTGTGTAAATAGCAATGCGATTAAGTGAAAATAGATTAATTAAATTGCTTGAGAAGCTTGCGATAAAAACGCAGTTCCAAGTGATCCAAAAAAAAAAAATATTAAAATAGTGCACCTTAACCACTTAAGGACCGCCTCCTGCACATATACGTCGGCAGAATGGCACGGCTGGGCACATGTACGTACAGGTTTGTCCTCTTTAAGTGCCCAGCTGTTGGTCGCGGCCGATATTTTCCCCGCACATTAAGTATAAAAATTTTTTTTTCAATAACTGGGGGGCGGGGTGGTCTGGTAGGGTAGTGTTGATGGCCACTATTTGTGCTGTAATTAATTACATTTTTTACATATAAAAGGAATGTCGTTAATAAGTGGGTAAGCGGGGGGGGGGGGGGGGTGTTGAGTTGACGCCCGCTATTTGTGCAGTAATTCTTACGTATTAAAGACATTTTGTAATAAGCTGGGAGGGGTGGGGGGGTTTGTGTTTGCCGCTATTTCTGCCGAATATTAAATAAAAAAATAAAAAAACTGAATAAGCCGGCCGCTATATCCACCGAATATAAGAAAAAAAAATTAAAACTTTGAATAAGCGGGGGGATTAGAGTCCGGACTATATTTTCGCCGAATATTATATAACAAATAAATTTAATAAGCGAGGGGGGTCCGTTCCGGACGCTATTTCTGCCCAATATTAAATATACAAATACTTTGAATAAGCTGGGGGGAATATTAAATATAAAAAAACTTGCAATAAGCAGGGGGGGGGGGGGGGGGGGGGGGGGGGTTTAGTTAATGCCGCTATTTATTAATATATTAAATAAACTTTGAAGAAGGGGGGGAATTGTGCCGCTGCTGCTGCTGCCGCCGTATACAATAGAAAATTAACTGCAGAGGGGAAGGCAGCGGCAGGCGGCATAGCTCAGCTTACCTGCACCTGCACCTCCATTTCCAGGCGCACTGAGCTTGAGAGTCCCGACGTCACTTCCTGTCCTTCCAGTGACGTCGGAACTAGCACAGAGACGGGCGGGTGCACACAGAAAGTGTGTGCACCCGCCCAGCCATAACAATACAGTCCATCGCATCAGAAAGCAGTGGCACGATGGACTGCGCCACAAAGGCACTTTTTGGCTACTAATGTAGCACCTCGTCTGCAATCCCGTGATTGCACAGACGTGGCGCTACCCATACACCACTGTGCCCGGCACCCGGACACAGTGAACCTAAGGACCTTTTTGTGTTGTGGCGTTCTGTCGGATCGCTCGACCAGTTTCGTCGACCTGACTTCATCTGGTGCTGTCTTTAAGGTGTCTACAGACATTGCCGGCCAGTATGTCGGGGGAAGTATTTTCTGAGCACAACCGTTTTGCCCAAATAAGTTGGATCAATTTTCTCTTTTCGCCACTTTCGTCCTTAGCTCTCCTCCCCATTTTTTCTTCCTTCTCCTCACCACTCAAATTATTTTCCCTTCACCCAACTCCCCAATCTTCCTTACCCCCCCTCACCACAATCTCTTTCCCTGCTCTTCCTTTCTTATACCCCCCCCCCTTTTCCCACTCCCCAATCTTCCTTACTTCTTCTCCCAACAGCAACCATTCTCCCTTCTCTTACCCACTACTGAATAGCATTCATCTTCTTCGTACTTCTACTTTACACCCACCACCCCAACTCACCCCCCTTCTCATTCTCGCGCCCCAACCTTCCTTATTTCCCCTCCTCATCCCCGAACCCAATCTTTCTCCTTTCTCTTTCTCTCTACTTCTTACATTATTCCCCCCCCCCCGCACCCCCTAAGTACTCCTTTCTATCTATGACTAATCCTTCTCCTCCAATCTTCCTCCCTGTACCACTACCTCTCCTCTTTCATCTTTTTCTAACACCCACAAACCCCCCTAACCCTTTTCCTTCTCTTTCTTTCTGCCCCCAATCCGTTTACCTTGGGGTAGATTCACGTACGGGAGCGCAATGATACGGCGGCGCAGTGTATCGTATTTACGCTACGCCGCCGTAACTTGCAAGTGCTGTATTCACAAAGCACTTGCTCCGTAAGTCGCGGCAGCGTAGCGTAAAAGGGGTCGGCGTAAGTGCGCGTAATTCAAATGTGGAAGGGGGGGGTGTGTTTTATTTAAATTTATGATGACCTGACGGCATGCGCCGTCCGTGTACATATGCCAGTGTGCATTGCTTCCAAGTACGGCGCAACGACGTATTGGTTTCGACGTGAACGTAAATTACGTCCAGCCCTATTCGCGAACGACTTACGCAAACGACGTAAAAAATTCAAATTTCGAAGCGGGAACGACATCCATACTTAACATTGGCTGCGCCTCCTAATAGCAGGAACAACGTTATGCCGAAAAAGCCTTAACGCAAACGACGTAAAAAAACGAACGCCGGGTGCACGTACGTTTGTGAATCTGCGTATCTAGGAAATTAGCATATTCTACGCCGACAACAACGGAAGCGCCCCTAGCGGCCAGCGTCAGAATGCACCCTAAGATACGACGGCGTAAGAGACTTATGCCAGTCGTATCTTAGGCTAAAGTCGGCGTATCTAGCTTTCTGAATACAGAAAGTAGGTACGCCGGCGCAGCTTAGCAGTTACGCTGCGTATCTATGGATACGCCGGCGTAATTGTTCTCTGAATCTACCCCCTTATCTTTTCCTCCCCAAACCTTCCCCATTCCCATGCCAAAAAATGTATTTTTCCTGCTCCCTGACAATCCTTCCCTTGCTCTGCACCATTAATCTTTCTGTCTTTTCCAGTCTTCTTCCCTTCTACACCAATATCCATCCCTTCTCTAATCCCTCCAAATCTTTCTCTATACTCCCTACAATCTTTCTTCATTTGCCTTCTAATTCTCCCCTCTCTCCCCAGCTGTCTAATCGTCTTCCTTCCTTCCCACCCCAATATTCCATTATTCATCCCTTCATTACTCCTTACCCCTGCAATCCACCCCTAATCTTCATACCTTCTGTCTTCTTCTCTCTCTTTTTACCCTCCACCATTCCACAATTTTTTCTTTATCTCAACCACCAATTTTTCCTCCGTTCTACACCCCAGTCTTCCTCCCTTATCCCTCTTTCTGACCCCTATTTCACCCCTTTCTTCCCCTCTCCACAATCATTTCCCCTTCTCTTTCTTTTTACCCCCCCCCCCCAATCTATTCCACCCCCCCAATCATTTTAACAACCCCCCTTCAATCCTTCCTCCTCCTGCCTGAATATTGCGCTTCCTTCTACTCCCCATTTTCAATTCAATTCCCTTGTCTTTCTTTCTACCTCCATTCACCTCCCTCAATCAATTAACTTGAATCAAAAAGGGCTGGCAAATCAGATGCTGTTGAATAAAAGTCCTTTATTGGTTACATGGGTACACGGGTACAGGCTATACCTTGACGCGTTTCGGGTAAGAAGCCTTCATCAAAGCAGGGGGTAACATTTTTTTTCTCTAATCATTTTAACTGTTCTCTTCCTCCTCTCTTTCCTTCCGATTTCTCCCATTCCTGCCCATGTATTGCTCCTCCCTCACTCCCCTTCCCCCAATTCTACTCCCTTCTCCTTTCTTCCACCCCCAATCACCCCCCCCAAAAAATTTTTTTTACATTTTTCTCTCTCCTTTTCTCCCTCCCTTCTTCTCCCCATCCTTTCCAGTTTCCCATTTCTCTCCCTATAGTGGAGCTCCACCCAAAAATGTAAGCTCCGCTTGTCTGCCTCCTCCGCCTGCCGCTGCTACATTTGGCACCTTTGGGGGTGGGGGGGGGGCGGGTACCTGTTTTTTGACCCCCTCCTTTCCCTGAAGCCTTCTGGGACACTTCATATGTTCCAGAAGACTGCGGCCCATTCACAAAGTGCAGGGTGCTTCATGCATTTGCAGTAGGAAACCAGCTGCGTAGCCGCAAGGCTTCACTGCCAGTTTCCCTTAACCAAGATGGCGGCAGCAGTACCTCAAGTGAGGACATTGCCGGAATCCTGGACAGGTAAGTGACCTAACAATAAAAGTCAGCAGCTACATTACTTGAAGCTGCTGACTTTTATTCATTTTTTTGGGGGGAGGGCTCCTTTTTAGTCTTTCCCCCTTTTTCTCCCCACCGCCCAAATGTCCTTAGACCCCCCCCCCCTCCAATTTGTCTTGCTTTTCTTATCCACTTCCCAATCTTTCTTACTTCTCTTCTCCACCCAAACCCAATTTCTTCTTTCTTCCCTTACTTTCTACCCTCAATATCCCCCCACACAATATATTTAATTTTCCACCTTACTCCCCCACACTCCCCAATATTCCTTACTTATCCTCTCCTCTCCTCCATCCTAATCCTTCTCCCTTCTATTCCTTACTCCTTGATCTTTCTCCCTCCCCCCTTCCTCATTTGCCTTTAGTTCTCCTCTCCCCCACTTAATTCATCTTTTTTCTCTTCCCCACTTCCCAATCTTTCTTACTTCTCTTCTCCACCCAAACACTTTTTCTTCTTCCTTCTCTTTCTTTTTACCCCCAATATCCCCCCAGAGCAATATATTTAATTTTCCACCCCACCCCCCCACATTCCCCAATATTCCTTACTTCTCCCTCTCCTCCACCCTAATCTTTCTCCTCCCTTCTCTCCCTCACTCCTTAACCTCTTGACCACCACCCCATGTCCAAAAGACGTCCTGTTTTTAAAGATGGATATCTCGGTAACGGCAGCAGCTGCTGCCACAACCGAGGTATCCATCTCTTCAGTGGGCGGTGGTGTACACGATACGGCGGTCTCCGTGGCGGATTCGCCGCGAGATCGCCGTTATCGGTGGCGGGAGAGGGCCCCCCTCCCGCGCCCTCCGCCGCTTACCGGAGCCATCGGTAGCGGCGGAGGCGATCGGGTCCGTTCAGCAGCTGACTGGGGTTGCGAGTGAGGGAAAAATGTCCTTCGCCAGTCCCCATAGCTCTGCTGGGCGGAAGTGACGTCAAAACGTCAGTCCCGCCCAGCATCTTAAAGAAACATTTTTTTTTTGTCATTTGAAAAAATGACAGTTTCAATTTTTTTTTTCTGTTTTTTGCATTTAAGTCTAAATATGAGATCTGAGGTCTTTTTGACCCCAGATCTCATATTTAAGAGGACCTGTCATGCTTTTTTCTATTACAAGGGATGTTTACATTCCTTGTAATAGGAATAAAAGTGATCAATTTTTTTATTTTTTATTTCAGTGTAAAAAATTATTAACTAAATAAAAATAAATACGAAAACAAAATTTTTTTTTTTTTAAAGCGCCCCATCCCGATGAGCTCGCACACAGAAGCGAACGCATACGCGAGTAGCGCCCGCATATGAAAATGGTGTTCAAACCACACAAGTGAGGTATCATCGCGATCGTTAGAGCGAGAGCAATAATTCTAGCCCTAGACCTACTCTGTAACTCAAAAAATGCAACCTGTAGAATTTTTTTAAACGTCGCCTATCGAGATTTTTAAGGGTAAAAGTTTGACGTCATGCCACGAGCGGGCGCAATTTTTAAGCGTGACATGTTGGGTATCGTTTTACTCAGCGTAACATTATATTTCACAATATATAAAACAATTGGGCAAAATGTATTGTTGTCTTATTTTTTAATTAAAAAAAGTGATTTTTTTCCAAAAAAAGTGCGCTTGTAAGACCGCTGCGCAAATACGGTGTGACAAAAAGTATTGCAATGACTGCCATTCTATTCTCTAGGGTGTTATAAAAAAAATATATATATATATAATGTTTGGGGGTTTTAAGTGATTTTCTAGCAAAAAAAAATGTTTTAGTCTTGTAATCACAGAATCTGAAAAACAAGCCCGGTGGTAAAGAGGTTAATTTTCTTCTCTTTCCCCCTATTCCCTAACTGCCTTCAGTTCTCCTCTCCACCCCCCCAATTCATATCTCTTCTCAACCTTTCTTACTTCTTCTCCCCAGCCAAACCCTTTTCTTCTTCCTTCTCTTTTTTTCCTACCCCCAATATCCTCCCACAGCAATTATTTTAACTTTTACACCCCCCCCCCCCCCCCCCCCCCCCCCCGTTTTCTCTCACTCGCTTGCTCTCTATCTCTCTTCTCTTTCTCACTCACTTATTTGTATATGGTATATTGCAAAGGCAATTGCAAAGAAATTAGAAAGCACCTTTCCTTTTAAACATTGCACCCTGTGTGTAAATATATATATCTCTCCCTATGCGTGCGAACATGTATAAACACCTAAAACAGCCCTAACGATCAGGCCTTTCCCCCGCGCCAAGGACACGTCGCTGCAGTTGCACACATCGTATCATGGTTTAATCCTCCAGCCGAAGGGGTGACAAGTGCACAGCTTAAGGCTTAAATGACTGAGGTCACCATCGGTACAGCCGAATAGATTTTCAAGTCTCAGGTCATCCATGGGGCACAGATGAGCCGGGCACAACGTGTGCGATGCGAGCGAGCTATAAAAAGCAGGTCTTGCCGCCCGTTCCGGGCCTGATGACGCCTCGGGCACAAGTAGATCAATCAGGGGCAAGGAACCTCCTTACAGAGCAGCACATGGCCACAGCGACAGGCCCCGGACTGAAAACCCAACGTACATTAGACACCAGGCCGACTTGACTATGTATTCCCTTCTAACGGGGCGCATGCCGGCCATTTTGGATTTCCTAGCACGTTGCTGTTTTTTGCTGGGTTTGAAGGATGAAAATACACCGTAGTTTAAAATTCCCTTTACTATTCGTCTTCTTATAGCTGAAAATTGTTCTTTATTTTCTGGTTGTCGTACTCAGCCTTTTTCAACCTTTGTTTGATCATGACAACCTTTAAAAGTATGCAAAATCTCAAGTTACCCTAATCTAAAATGTGATCTCCCTGTCACATCAGAAGCCTCAAGTCCTCATCCCTCCACCCTTTTACATCAGAGTCCTCAGCCCTCCACCCTTTTACATCAGAGTCCTCAGTCCTCCACCCTTTTACATCAGAGAACTCAGCCCTCCACCCTTTTACACCAGAGTCCTCATCCCTCCACCCTTTTACATCATAGTCCTCAGCCCTCCACCCTTTTACATCATAGTCCTCAGCCCTCCACCCTTTTACATCAGAGTCCTCATCCCTCCACCCTTTTACATCATAGTCCTCAGCCCTCCACCCTTTTACATCAGAGTCCTCAGTCCTCCACCCTTTTACACCAGAGAACTCAGCCCTCCACCCTTTTACACCAGAGTCCTCAGCCCTCCACCCTTTTACACCAGAGAACTCAGCCCTCCACCCTTTTACACCAGAGTCCTCAGCCCTCCACCCTTTTACACCAGAGAACTCAGCCCTCCACACTTTTACATCAGGGTACTCAGCCTTCCACCCTTTTACACCAGAGAACTCAGCCCTCCACCCTTTTACATCAGGGTACTCAGCCTTCCACCCTTTTACATCAGGTTACTCAGCCCTCCACACTTTTACACCAGAGAACTCAGCCCTCCACACTTTTACATCAGGGTACTCAGCCTTCCACCCTTTTACATCAGAGAACTCAGCCCTCCACCCTTTTCCATTAGGCCCTGTACACACGATCAGTCAAAACTGATGAAAATGGACTGAATGTCTGTTTCATCAGTCCAAACCTACCGTGTGTAGGCCCCATCGGACTGTTGTCCTTCAGTCCAAAAATTTAGAACTTGCTTTAAAATTGGACTGATGAACGCCTGACCGATCAGTCAAAACCGATGGTTAGTACGCAAAAGCATCGGTTCCAAACCCACGCATGCTCAGAATCAAGTCGACGCATGCTTGGAAGCATTGAACTTCATTTTTTTCTTGGTTGTTTTTTACGTCACCGCGTTGGACTCGATCGGTTTTTGAACTTATGGTGTGTAGGCACATCAGACCATCAGTCTGCTTCATCGGTGAACCGATGAAACTGAACTTCAGTCCGTTTGGACTGATCGTGTGTACCTCAGGGTACTCAGCCCTCCAACCTTTTACATCAGGGTACTCAGCTTTCCACCCTTTTACATCAGAGTACTCAGCCCTCCACCCTTTTACATCAGAGTACTCAGCCCTCCACCCTTTTACATCAGAGTACTCAGCCCTCCACCCTTTTACATCAGAGTACTCAGCCCTCCACCCTTTTACATCAGAGTACTCAGCCGTCCACCCTTTTACATCAGGGTACTCTGCCCTACACCCTTTTACATCAGAGTACTTAGCTCTCCACCCTTTTACATCAGAGTACTCAGCCCTCCACCCTTTTACATCAGAGTACTCAGCCCTCCACACTATTACATCAGAGTACTTAGCCGTCCACCCTTTTACATCAGGGTACTCAGCCCTCTACCCTTTTACATCAGAGAACTCAGCCCTCCACCCTTTTACATCAGCCTGCAGTGATGCACCTCATCACCCCCCCTACATTCCGGAGTGTGGTTTGAGGGGTATCTATTTCATCGTTTGTGACAAGCCTTTTATCACCATTTGTTTGTGAGTAGTTTTTAATATTAATTTCATTTAATAAATTGTCAAATGTTAGTACACGAGGCTGGTGCGCCTTTCTTTCTCCCTTCTTGTACTCAGCCCTCCACCCTTTTACATCAGGGTACTCAGCCTTCCACCCTTTTACATTAGAGTCCTTAGCCCTCCACTCTTTTACATCAGAGTACTCAGCCGTCCACCCTTTTACATCAGCGTACTCTGCCCTCCACCCTTTTACATCAGAGTACTTAGCTCTTCACCCTTTTACATCGGAGTACTTAGCCCTCCACCCTTTTACATCAGAGTCCTCAGCCCTCCAATCCTTTACATCTGAATCCTCAGCCCACCACTCTTTTGCATCAGAAACCTTAGCCCTCCACCCTTTTGCATCAGACTACTCACCCCTCCATCCTTTTACATCAAAGTCCTCAGCTCTCCACTCTTTTACATCAGAAACCTCATGCCCACTATTCTTTTACATTCGAGTCCTTAGTTTCCCCTTTCACATCAGAAGCCTTTATTTCATTTTGGACAGGGAGGGAGCGTTATAACCCCTGTCAGTTTTTTCCCATCTGTGTCCCATTGGGGAGATTTTCTGTTACTTCCTGTCTTATAGCCAAAACAGGAAGCGAGAGGAAATCCCTGCACATTAAGGGATAGTCATATACAGTCCACCTCATTTCCTGGCTGTAGGACACCCAGCATCATCTAGCCCTTTCCTCCCCAGCCTGACTGTCCCTGGTAGACATGTGCAGACTGGAATATTTTGTTTCGTTTTTTCGTTTTCGTTTGGAAAATAAATTTATTTAGTTACTCCCGAAAATCGTTTTGATTTATTTTGTTTTTCGTTGGGGAATAGCTTTCGTCCGAAAATCCAATAATACTTGGTTTCTGTCGAATGGTCAAAAGAATATTCGCCGGAACGTCGAATCTTTGTTGGTTTCTGTCTAATGGTCCAAAAATATTCGACGGAACGTCGAATCTTTACGTCGAATCGTACATTTCCGTTCGAATATTCCGCCTACAAGAATTCTAATGTTGTATGACTAGTAATAATGTCGAATCTATTCTCTATAATGTCGAATCTATTTTCTCATAAATCGAAATCTATTCTCTGTAATGTCGAATCTATTATTTCTATAGTGTCGAATCTTTTCTCTATAATGTCGAATCTTTTCTCTATGATGTTGAATCTTTTCCCTATAATGTCGAATCTCCCTATATCGAATTTTTACCGCATAGAAAACGAAAATAAAGCATTTTTTATGTCGGATCTTTCGGTTTTCGTTTCTTGCACTTTCGTTATCGTTTGTTAAAACGATAACGAAAAAAACAGATTTTCGGATGAAAATGCATTCTAACGAAAACAAATGCACATGTCTAGTCCCAGGCCCATTCATTGGATTGCTGTTCTTTCAATCACGGAGGCTCAGCATCTCATGTGTTCATGTGGTTTTGATATAAGGGAATTTTGATATTTTCATACTGAGGGCTGTTGAGAGGAATACTCAGGGCAGGGTGCTGTAATGTTTTCAGGGAGCTATGTACAGCATCCAGCCAGCCCCTCCCACCAGCCATAATCTGCCTGCATTGTACACAAATGCACAGAGACCCAGTGACCTGTTTGTGTAACCAAACTGCAGCAGAGAAAAATGAGGTCTCCTGCCCCGCCAGACAAGGCTGTGCTCTCTGGCAAAGCTGTGTAAATCTCAGCACTGGATGGAGAGAAATACACCTATCTATGTATCTCATCTATCTGTATTTTATCTCTATGTATTTCATGTTTTTGTATACTTGTAATAATGTCTCCCCATGTAAGCCATACAACACATTGCGCATGGTAAATTGCTGTTCTGCTATCTCCACATATAACCTGGTAAAATACAAAAAGCAAATGCTTGCGGAGAGAACAAGACAACGGCCGGGCGGGCAGGCAGGGTTGGCGCTCGTGCTTTTGCCGTAGATGAAATATGGAAGGCTGAGGCAGGTGGCTCAGTCATAATAATAATTGAAATGGTCGCCAGCTGGGACAGCAAGCTGAGACATTTGCCTGTTTATAACAACAAGCCTTCGTTCCCTTGAATTGAATCCTGAAAAAAAAAAAATGAAAAAAAAAAAAATCACGCCTCTTCCAGTAAGTGCTTTCTCAAGACGCTCGGTAATAGCTCCGCCGCTGAAAACCACTTCATTTTCTTCCCTCTCCTCCTCCTGTGTCCATTTCACTTCCATACTTTCTGCCCTCAGGAGCCGTTCTTGGGAAAGTGGCGGCACCCTGCCAGCGCCGCTACCGGATAACCAGCTGTCCCTTCCTCACTTTATTAGGCGAAACCTGTTTTATCAAAGAAGACTCAAACAAGCCTTTATAGATGTCTGTTATACCGATTGTGGGCCCGTTAAGGTTGGGCGCACATGGGTGATTCGCATTGGTGTGATCGTGCAGAAAAAAACACTGATCAATGACTGATCCTGACGCTAATGGCTCGTTCACACAAGCTTTAGCCTCTGAAGAGCGATCTGTGTTTGGATCACCTTCTCACCCCCTGCTTTAACCAATTGGACCCTGCACTAGCGGGCCACAATCATGTGCATTGCACTGCATGAGGTTGTGGGGTTTTGCAGAGTGGCCCCATTCACTTGAATGGGTCAGGATTGGTGGGTGGTAGTGCACCTATCAAAAGCGACAGGCAGTATAGATTACTGCTGCTGCCGTGAAGCTTTTTTGCATTATTGCAGCTGTGGCAGGTGTACACCCCTGGCCAATGCCTCTTCCGCCAGGGCCGATCCTAGGGTCATAGGCGCCTGGGTGCAGAAATATTTCTGGCGCCCCCACATGGGCGTTGTCATTTTACTAACTCCTCCCCTTTACAAATGTTTCTATGGCAATGACTCAACCACAGAGATGCTCCCCCACAAAGTCTTCATTACCCCGGGATCCTTACATGGCCTCTTAACAATAAACAAAATACAGGAAGGGAAGCAGAGTACTTTATTGGGACCTGGAGGGGGGCCTCTGTGATGGACACATAGAGGGCTTCTGTTAGAGAGTTTATTAGATGTTCGGCGCCCCCACCTCTGCAGGAGCCTGGGTGCAATGCACCCTGTTTAGGATCGGCCCTGTCCGCAGCTAAAGTGGGGGTATATGGGGGAGGTACTACTGAGGCTCAACCGTGAAGTATTACAGTTCCCCCAACCACTAGTGTGAGCAAGCCCTAAGGATAAGTTTACACTAGCATCTGTGTTTTTTAAAGTCTCATGAATGTCTGTCAAAATTCTGTGTCACATATGTGCTTTGCAGTGGACCGTGTCTTAAATATGTGTTTTGCAGCAGATACAGTAGTGTCCCAATGATGTGCTTAGCAGTGGACAGTGTCCCAATTATGTATTTTGCAGTGGACAGTGTCTCAATTGTGTCCTTTGCAGTGGACAGTGTCTCAATTGTGTCCTTTGCAGTGGACAGTGTCTCAACTATGTGCTTTGCAGCAGACAGTGTCTTAATTATGTGGTCCTGCCATTCATGTGGATATTACTTGACACGTACCACCTACCTAAACATTGTTTTTGACCAAGTACACCCCTTCATGGAAATGGTATTCCCTGATGGCAGTGGCCACCTTCCACTGCAAAATAGGATCTAGGAGTTTGCTGTGTACGAAGTGCAGGGTTCAGGAGTTTGCTGTGTACGAAGTGCAGGGTTCAGGAGTTTGCTGTGTACGAAGTGCAGGGTTCAGGAGTTTGCTGTGTACGGAGTGCAGGGTTCAGGAGTTTGCTGCGTACGGAGTGCAGGGTTCAGGAGTTTGCTGCGTACGGAGTGCCGTGTTCAGGAGTTTGCTGATTGGTGTAGACAGTGGCCTTAAACTTCAAAATGAACCTCTACTTCTTTTACACATTTAAAAGTATAAGGTATGTCCAAGAGCAGGTATGGCATATTTATAAAGCAATGGGTATGACTTCCACTGCAGGTATACAGTATGTGGGCATGTGTTCTACAGTGGAACTCCAGGATGTTTCCTCCCAACCACAAAGCATCTCATGTACCCTCTGCCCCCAAAGCCTCCCCCTCCCACCTATCTTTTATTAAAAAAATATATTAACATACCCTTTTCCAGCAGCCTCCTAGCCAGTCCGATGGGGTCACAAAAAGTTTCCTTTTTTTTCTTTAGGTCACAGGAGGGAGGGGTGGGGGAGCATTCTTCCAGGACTGAGTGGAGCTCATGTAATGACATGCCTGCATGATGACGCTTCTCCCCTAGGGGGAGCATGCAAATGAAAAACCGGGCTGAATGACAAGCTTCGTTCTGCCCTGAAGAGGACCTCCGGCACTGGACTGAGGAGAAAGTCAGGGGCAGGGCCGGAGCATGGAGAAACAGGTAAATATTTTTTTTAACAGGAGGGGGGATGAAACATGGAAATACGGCTTTTTCTCCTGGAATTTCAGAAATTTCAGTGATTCATTCACCTTGAGTGAATGTTTGGTGAATGTCACATTCACTGCTTTACAAACATGCCCGTATAAGTTGCCTGTAAAATCTCTCTTTGTTTTACTAAGGGATGTCGTTCCTTGGGAAAGAACACTTATAGCTAGATTCAGAAAGGTTTACGCCGGCGTATCAGTAGATACGCCGACGTAACTCTGAATCTACGCCGTCCTAAATTTAAGCGAATTCTGGAAACCAGATACGCTTAAATTAGGCTAAGATACGAGCGGCGTAAGTCTCCTACGCCGTCGTATCTTAGGGTGCAATATTTATGCTGGCCGCTAGGTGGCGCTTCCGTTGAGTTTGGCGTAGAATATGCAAATGCCTAGATACGCCGATTCACGAACGTACGTGCGCCCGTCGCAGTAAACATATGCCGTTTAGGTAAGGCGTTTTCCGGCGTAAAGTTATTCCAACAAATAGGTGGCCTAGTCAATGTTAAGTATGGCCGTCGTTCCCGCGTCGAAATTTGATATTTTTACGTTGTTTGCGTAAGTCGTCCGTGAATGGGGCTGGACGTAATTTACGTTCACGTCGAAACCAATACGTCTTTGCAGCGTACTTTGGAGCAATGCACACTGGGATATGTATACGGACGGTGCATGCGCCGTTCGTAAAAAAACGTCAATCACGTTGGGTCACCACCAATTTACATAAAACACGCCCCCCTCATCCTCATTTGAATTAGTCGCGCTTACGCCGGCCCCATTTACGCTATGCCACCGTAACTTAGGAGGCAAGTGCTTTGTGAATACAGCACTTGCCTCACTTACTTACGGCGGCGTAGCGTAAATACGATACGATACGAAACCAATGACGTCCTTGCGATGTCATTTGGAGCAATGCACACTGGGATATGTACACGGACGGCGCATGCGCCGTTCGTACAAAACGTCAATCACTTCAGGTCAACACACATTAACATAAAACACGCCCCCACTTACACATTTGAATTACGCACGCTTACGCCGGCCCCATTTACGCTACGCCGCCGCAACTTACGGAGCAAGTGCTTTGTGAATACAGCACTTGCTCCTGCAAGTTTCTGCGGCGTAGCGTAAATACGATACGCTGCGCCGCCGTAAGATCGGGTGCAGATACCTGAATCTAGCCCAAGGGGTCCTTCTCCAAACCATAATCACAAAGTTGGAATTCACAACTAAAATGTTGTAGCATTAAAGCGGAGTTCCACCCAAAAATGGAACGTCTGCTTTTTGGAATCCCCCCCCCCCCTCCGGTGTCACATTTGCCACCTTTCAGGGGGAAGGAGGGAGCAGATACCTCTATGAAACAGGTATCTGCTCCCATTTCCAGGCATAGATCACCACGGCGACCTACGCCACATCCTGCGCCTCCTCTGTCCCCCCTCCCCACTGTCTTCTGGGAGACACACCAGAAGACAGCAGGGACCAGTGGTGATTGCGCAGCCTGTCTCGTCCATGTGCAGTAAGGAACCAGGAAGTGAAGC
The DNA here is from genome assembly GCF_905171775.1 of Rana temporaria. NCBI lineage: Eukaryota > Metazoa > Chordata > Amphibia > Anura > Ranidae > Rana > Rana temporaria. The sequence continues at coordinate 659,529,540 of NC_053489.1, read as the reverse complement.
CGCAAGGCTTTACTTCCTGATTCCTTAACCAAAGATGGTGGCGCCAGCACCCGAGAGAGGGACAAATCGGCTTCGGGACCCGACATCGTGGGCGCCCTGGACAGGTAAGTGTCCTAATATTAAAAGTCAGCAGCTTTATAAAATAAAGTGCCCGGTCCCGAAGAGCTTGCATGCAGAAGCGAACACATACATGAGCAGCGCCTGCACATGAAAACGGTGTTCAAACCACACATGTGAGGTATCTCCGTGATCGTTGGAGCGAGAGCAATAATTCTAGCCCTAGACCTCCTCTGCAATTCAAAACATGCAAACTGTAGAATTTTTTAAACGTCGCCTATGGAGATTTTTAAGGGTAAAAGCTTGACACCATTCCACAAACGGGCGTAATTTTGAAGCGTGACATGTTGGGTATCAATTTACTCGGCGTAACATTATCTTTCACAATATATAAGACAAATTGGGCAAACTTTACTGTTGTCTTTTTTATTTTATTTAAAAAAGTGTTTTTTTTCCCCAAAAAAATGCGTTTTTAAGACCGCTGCGCAAATACGGTGTGACAAAAAGTATTGCAAAGACTGCCATTTTATTCTCTAGGGTGTTAGAAAAAAAATATATAATGTTTGGGGGTTCTAAGTAATATTCTAGCAAATCAATTTACTCGGCGTAACATTATCTTTCACAATATAAAAAAAAATTGGGCTAACTTTACTGTTGTCTTATTTTTAAATTCAAAAAAGTATTTTTTTCACAAAAAAGTGCGCGTTTAAGACCGCTGCGCAAATACGGTGTGACGAAAAGTATTGCAAAGACCGTCATTTTATTCTCTAGGGTGTTAGAAAAAAATATATATAATGTTTGGGAGTTCTGAGTAATTTTCTAGCAAAAAAAAAAAAGTTTTTAACTTGTAAACACCGAATCTCAGAAAGAGGCTCGGTGCTTAACCGCTTGAGGACCGCCGCACGAAGATATACGTCGACAAAATGGCACGGCTGGGCACAAGGGTTTACATGTAAGTCCCCTTTAACCGGTTGCCGACCGCCACAGGTACATGTACGTCCACAGAATGGCACGTACAGGCATATGGGCGTACATGTACGTCCCCACCTTTCCGTGGGTCAGGGGTCCGATCGGTACCCCCCCCCGGTACAATGGTCCCAAAAATGTGTCAAAATTGTCCGAAGTGTCCGCCATAATGTCGCAGTCACGAAAAAAATCGCTGATAGCCGCCATTAGTAGTAAAAAAAAAATAATTAATAAAAATGCAATAAAACTATCCCATATTTTGTAAACGCTATAAATTTTGCGCAAACCAATCGATAAACGCTTATTGCGATTTTTTTTACCAAAAATATGTAGAAGAATATGTATCGGCCTAAACTGAGGAAAAAGATAATTTTTTTATATGTTTTTGGGGGATATTTTTTATAGCAAATAGTAAAAAATATTGTTTTTTTTTCAAAATTGTTGCTCTATTTTTGTTTATAGCGCAAAAAATAAAAACCGCAGAGGTGATCAAATACCACCAAAATAAAGCTCTATTTGTGGGGAAAAAAGGACGCCAATTTTGTTTGGGAGCCACTTTGCACGATCGCGCAATTGTCTGTTAAAGCGACGCAGTGCCGAATCGCAAAACCTGGCTTGGGCATTTAGCTGCCTAAAGGTCCGGGGCTTAACCGGTTAAGATCCGTGACCCGGTCCTCTTCTCCGTGACCGTCCCCTTGGGAACAGCGGACCCAATCGCCGCCAGTGTCCTGCGATTGGGTCACAGAGACGAAGAACGGGGAGAGGTAAGTGTAAACAAACCTCTCACCGTGCTTCCTAGTGAGCTTGTCACTGATCGTCTGTTCCCTGTCATAGGAAACGATGATCAGTGACGTCACACGCCCAGCCACGCCCCCCCACAGTAAGAATCACACATTAGGGCTCACTTAACCCCTACAGCGCCCCTCCTGGTTAGCCCTTTCACTGCCAGTGTCATTTTTACAGAAACAGTGCATTTTTATAGCACTGTTTGCTGTAAAAATTACAATGGTCCCAAAATAGTGTCAAAAGTGTCCGATGTGTCCGCCATAATGTCGCAGTCACGATGAAAATCACTGCTCGCCGCCATTACTAGTAAAAATTTTTACCAAAAATAAGTAGAAGAATACGTATCGCCCTAAACTGAGGAATTTTTTTATATATATTTTTGGGGATATTTATTATAGCAAAAAGGAAAAAATATTGAATTTTTTTCAAAATTGTCGCTCTATTTTTGCTAATAGCGCAAAAAAATAAAAACCGTAGAGGTGACCAAATACCGCCAAAAGAAAGCTTGATTTGTGGGAAAAAAAGGACGCCAATTTTGTTTGGGAGCCACGTCGCACGGCCGCGCAATTGTCAGTTAAAGCGACGCAGTGCTGAATCGCAAAAACGGGAAAGGTCCTTTAGCGGTCCGGGGGTTAAGTGGTTAAATGGTTAAAGGGGTTGTAAAGGAAACATTTTTTTTCCGTAAACAGCTTCCTTTACCTTAGTGCAGTCCTCCTTCACTTACCTCATCCTTCCATTTTGCTTTTAAATGTCCTCATTTCTTCTGAGAAATCCTCACTTCCTGTTCTTCTGTCTAACTCCACACAGTAATGCAAGGCTTTCTCCCTGGTGTGGAGGGGGGCGAGCAGGAGTGTCAGGACACTCTCTACTTTGCAGATAGAGAAAGGAGCTGTGTGTTAGTGGGCGTCCTGACACTCCTGCTCGCCCCCTCCCCCCTCAGGGGGCTTTCTCCACACCAGGGAGAAAGCCTCGCATTACTATAATTATAAATCTATCTCATCTTATTATGTGAATAATTTGTCCTTAGTTGCTCTATTGGCATCATATAGGGCCCACAGTAAATGGTGTTCATTTTATCTTTCAGTTGGTTCTTTTTCCAAGCTTTATAATAAAAAGAAATTGGGCTTTAGATATACTTTTATTGTAGTTAAAGTGTAGTTTGTTTTAAGTCTATATTGTTACACTGGCACGTCCCCATTTATTTTCCAAATTCCGGTTGATGATGCAAATTTAGCGGCATGTATTCAATGTTTTATTTTGTTGTTTCGTCTCTGCAATTAAAATCCCTCCAAATGAAAGGATTCCGCTGAGAAAAGTAGACACCCCAGAGTGTTGGAGGAATTGTAATGTAATACCGGCACTTTTTTTTTTTTTTTTTTTATTCACACATTTATTGAAAGAAGATGGGAAATGAAAGGATTTAAACCTAACTAATCAATTAATAGATCTAATCAATTTGCAGATCAACCTGGCAATTAATTAATGTAAGTCAATTTACAAACTAATTAGCCTATAAACCTAAGTACGGGATCACACGGATCACTCAGTCACGCCATTATAATTAATCACGCTAGTAATTAAACGTAAATGGCTAGATTATTTGGAGCAAATGGAACCTACGACATAATGATGTGGTATGACATGAGGCTATCTGTGACGTACCGTATTTGCCGGGGTATAAAACGAACCCCTAATTTTCCAGCTAAAATGTTGGTTTTGGAAAATACTCACCGTATAAGACGACCCCCTTCCTACTAGTCATGCCTCGCCTCACCTCACTGTGCCATTACATGCCTCACTGTGCCATTACATGCCTCACTGTGCCACCATTACAAGCCAGACTGTGCCACCATTACATGCCAGACTGTGCCACCATTACATGCCAGACTGTGCCTCACCTCACTGTGCCATTACATGCCTCACTGTGCCATTACATGCCTCACTGTGCCACCATTACATGCCAGAGTGTGCCACCATTACATGCCAGACTGTGCCACCATTACATGCCTCACTGTGCCACCATTACATGCCAGACTGTGCCACCATTACATGCCTCACTGTGCCACCATTACATGCCTTACTGTGCCACCATTACATGCCTCACTGTGCCACCATTACATGCCTCACTGTGCCACCATTACATGCCTCACTGTGCCACCATTACATGCTAGACTGTGCCACCATTACATGCCTCACTGTGCCACCATTACATGCCTCACTGTGCACCGTTACATGCCTCACTTTTTTTTTACTGCATACCTCACTGTGCCATTGCCTCGAAGATCCCTTACCTTATCCCTGACATGCAGAATCTGTCAGACCGCGTCCGTCCATTTTTCAAAAGCCGCGCCTCCTCCTCATGCTGTTCCGTGATAGGTGGAACACTCAGCTTCCCAGCAGACACTGTGTTCAGTGTTCCGCCTATCATGGATGCCCTCTCGTCCGAGAGCGAGGACGAGAGGGCATCCGTGATAGGCGCAGCAGCAGCGGAGGTGTGCTTCCTAGAGTCCAGTGCGTGTCTTCTCTGCTCGTGCCTCCTCTTTCTAAGCGGCAGGCATCCAATAGGATCACTTGGCACTTTGGCCAATCGGGTAACAGGTCTGACAGAAAGTTAGTGTGAAAATAGCGAAAATTCATTCGCTATCCTCAGACAAGTGGGTGGGGTCGGGGCGCACTCTCTGCGCCCTGAGCCCACCCAATTTTGAAGCCTATCCCCACCATAGGAGTCCGGCGTCCTGAATGGGGCCGGGTGCATGGATAGGGAGGACGGCGGCAGTGATAGGGGGGGGTGGCGCCAGTGCACCCACAATGCACGGGCCGCCACTGACTTGTGTGCATATGCCCTAAGTAAATTAGGAATGAGACAATTTTGTTCTTATTATTCATGTTTTAATAACTCAACCGTGAGCTTGCTATGTTAGCTTCAAGGCCTTTATAACAGCAGGTCCATTTTACTGTACATTTGGTCCCTTTGGAATGCTGGCAAACCAGACCACTGGGAAATTTTCCTGTACTTTTTGGGTAAATTTTAATTGTTTGCTGCTTTTACTTTGCCTTTTCAGAAAGGATATCTGGCTTTGTCAGGAGCTTAACAGGTTAAACACGCTTATTTAATAGAAAAATATTTATTTATTTTGTCTGAAAGCCATTCAGTGGCTGTATAATTTTTATTTGCTGCCATAATTGTCATAATGTTGGGTCCGGGTCCAGAAAACAGAGGACAAGCCTTAGTTTAGAGACCCCCTTTCTGCTGCCATTGTGTTGGCCTGCCTGGTTGCAGCACACGCCCCTCGCATTGGCCAGGGTGCAAAAATAAAACAACATAGCGTGGCATGGCTTGTTACCGGGATTAGCTCTTTGCATAAACGCCACGGCCCCTGTCCTCCTGTACAATCAGTCTCGGCACGTGCTGTCCTCTATTGTCCGTTCATTGGCAGCTTTGGATTGCAGGGTGTTTGTATTGTTCTCTACGAAGTGTGCGGGGCCCAGGGAGCCTATATAGACTCGTACGTAAGGCGCCATATTGGGTGGCAGAGGGCTAATTTTGAATTGATGGAGGTCTGCCAGGACTCTAGAATAGATGACACCTGAGGAGCGAGGGCAGGGGCACCCGGGCACATACTGCCAAAATAAAAAGCCCTGGCATTTCACTCCCACTAAAGTACACAAAAAAGTTTTTTATAGCCCTTTGTTGGTATAGATTATATTCTTCCCTGTAATAAGATTGCCAGCGGGGGCCAGAGGTACACAAAGGTCAGTTTATTACGATGGCGAGAAAATGCTGGTTGCGCAAATAATCTTATGCTAGCCCCCGGACAATGCCGCCCATTCCATTAAATACTAATCATCATTTGTTGTTTTCTCTACAGAGCCCCAGCAAAACGTGAACGGTTCCAAAAATACCGCGCCGAAAGTTAAGGCTCCGATTTTGGCTGTAAAAAGGGGATGCTTAAATTTCCTTCAAAAATGTTCACCATTGTGGCGAACTTTGAAAAACCTCTCGTTACAATTCCTAATTCGGCACAGGCCGAGAACACATTGTACAGGTCTGTGCAGGAGTCATACTAATCAAACAACACAATAGACATCCTCAACTACCGGCAGCCTTACTATAACGATCTCCAATTAGAGTTCAAGTCAAGTAAAGTAAAAAAGTTATGGACGCTCCTTATTGGAAAAAAACAATTATTTAAAAGCAGGCACCCCCTTGTGTTTGTTCATTATTATTTTTTTAACGGGTACTTGTGTTTGTTTATTTAACCACTTGCCGCCCGCCAATGACATATTGACGTTGGCAAAGTGGTTGTAGAATCCTGAGTGGACGTCATATGACGTCCTCAGGATTTTGAGCTGCTGGGGGCGCGCATCGCGGCGATCGTTGTTGCAGGGTGTCAGTCTGACACCCCGCAACACCGATCAAGGTAAAGAGTCTCTCACGGAGACTCTTTACCACGTGATCAGCTGTGTCCAATCACGGCTGATCACGATGTAAACAGGAAAAGCCGGTAATCAGCTTTTCCTCACTCGCGTCTGTCAGACGCGAGTAGAGGAGAGCCGATCGGCTGCTCCTGTGACAGGGGGGGTTTGTGCTGATCGATTATCAGCACAGCCCCCCCGAGGATGCCAACTGGACCACCAGGGATGCCCACTGGACCACCAGGGATGCCCACTAGACCACCAGGGATGCAAAATAAAAAAGGTATGCCACCCTAGACCACCAGGGATGAGAAGGACACAAAAAATGGATGCCAATCAGTGCCGCAATGGATGCCAATCAGTGCCCACAATGGGCATCACTGATTGGCAGGCATTGTTTGGCACTGATTGGCATCCATTAGTACAACACATACGATAGTGCCCATCTATGCCCATCCGTGCCACCTATCAGTGCCCATCCATGCCGCCTATCAGTGCCCATCCATGCCGCCTATCAGTGCCCATGCATGCCGCCTATCAGTGCCCACCCATGCCGCCTATCCGTGCCCACCCGTGCCGCCTATCCGTGCCCATCCGTGCCGCCTATCTGTGCTCATCTGTGCCACCTATACGTGCCCATCCGTGCCACCTATCCAAGCCCATCCATGCCGCCTATCCGTGCCGCCTATCAGTGCCCATCCGTGCCGCCCATCAGTGCCGCATATTAGTGCCCATTAATGCCACCACATCAGTGCCACCTCATCGGGTGCCCATCAGTGCCACCTTATCAGTGCCCGTCAGTGCAGTACCATCAGTGCCCATCAGTGAAGGAGAAAACATACTTATTTACAATGTTTTATAACAGAAACAAAAAAAAACGTATTTTTTCTAAATTTTCGGTCATTTTTTAATTTTTTTTGCAGAAAATAAATATCCCAGAGGTGATCAAATACCACCAAAAGAAAGCTCTATTTGTGGGTACAAAATGATAAAAATTTGGTTTGGGTACAGTGTTGTATGACCGCGCAATTGTCATTCAAAGCGCAACAGCGCTGAAAGCTAAAAATTGGTCTGGGCGGGAGGGTGTATAAGTGCCCTGTATGGAAGTAGTTATTAATTACACGTGTAAGTATGGAAGCATTTGGCTCTTGTTTTAATTTTCTTGTATACATTTTTTGGGGCTTACCCCAATAGTCCCATTTGATATATTAATTTTCTATAGCTTGGACATCCTGTGTCTCCGGTGGTCACACCATACCTATCCTTACTCGGCATGGTCTTGTCCAATAGCCATTCGTTCGGGTAAGCCTACGATGATCTGACATACTGAATAAACCATTTATATGTATGATAGTAATGTATTTGACTGATGTAATATCATCTATTATGTTCGATATTTTGTAATACTTTGCTACTTATTTTTATATAGCTTGTATACTAACAGTGGTCATCAATATCCCCTGAAGAAGCCTTGACAGGCGAAACGTGTTGGGAACACAACTATGGTACTGCTATATATGTGAATAGGGATGGGCTATCTGTTCAAGTCGAACATGAGTTCAACTCGAACATTGTCTGTTCGCCCGTACGCCGAACAGCAAACAATTTGGGGTGTTTGCAGCAAATTCGACAACACCCATTAAAAGTCTATGGGAGAAATCAAAAGTGCTAATTTTAAAGGTTAATATGCAAGTTATAAAAAGTGTTTGGGGGACCTGGGTCCTGCCCCAGGGGACATGTATCAATGCAATTTTTTTTTAAAACTGAAGTTTTTTCGGGAGCAGTGATTTTAATAATGCTTAAAACAATAAAAGTGAAATATTCCTTTAAATATCGTACCTGGAGAGGGGGGGGGTTGTGTCTATAGTATGCCTGTAAAGTAGCGCATGTTTCCCGTGCATTGATACATGTCCCCAAACACTTTTTATGACAATAACTTGCATATTAGCCTTTTAAATGACCACTTTTGATTTTTCATGTTTGTGTCCCAGAGGGCCAGATTCAGGTAGATAGCCACATCTTTGCGGCGGCGTAACGTATCTCATATACGTTACGCCGCCGCAAGTTTTACAGGCAAGTGCTTGATTCACAAAGCACTTGCCTGTAAAGTTGCGGCGGCGTAACGTAAATCCTCTGGCGCAAGCCCGCCTAATTCAAATGATCCGGCTAGGGGGCGTGGATCATTTAAATTAGGCGCGTTCCCGCGCCGAACGTACTGCGCATGCGCCGTCCCTAACATTTCCAGACGTGCATTGCGCTAAATGACGTCATTGGTTTCGACGTTAACGTAAATGGCGTCCAGCGCCATTCACGGACGACTTACGCAAACAACGTAAATTTTCAAATTTCGATGCGGGAACGACGGCCATACTTAACATTGACTGCGCCTCATATACCCAGGGGCAACTTTACGCGTCGCAAATCTTACGTAAACGTTGTAACTTCACTGCGTCAGTCGGGCGTACGTTCGGGAATTCGCGTATTTTGCTAATTTGCATACTCAATCGGGAAAACGATGTCGGCGTCATCTAGCGGCGAAAAAAAAATGCATTTAAGATCCGACAGCGTAATAGCCTTACGCCTGTCGGATCTAATGCTTATCTATGCGTAACTGATTCTATGAATCAGGCGCATAGATACGACGGGCAGACTCAGAGATACGACGGCGTATCAGGCGATACACCGTTGTATCTCTTTTGAGAATCTGGCCCAGAGTCTCTAATCGGCTTCATAATAGGGTGGGCTCGGGGCGCAGAGCACTGAGATGTGTTACATAGCGAATGAATATTCGCTATTGTAGCACTGACCCTCCTCCTGGCCTATCAGGAAGTGTGTCTGAGACCCGTCAACCGATTGGCTGAAGATACAGGCGCCTAGGAGGAAGGAAGGAAAGGAGATGCAGGGGAAGCTAGCCGCCCAAGCATCTGTCACTGGAAGGGAATCTAGGCTGGCAGCTGGGAGGAGGAGGAGGGAGAAGACCCAGTCAATAGAGAAGACACGCCGGCCACCCAGAAGGAAGCCCGCGGTAAATATTGCGGCCGCTGGGGGACACTGACCGACCAACGGGGGGTGGGGGGGTGTCAGTGTGCTGTTTGCCACCCCCTCCCCCCCAAAAAAATACCACCGGCCGTAACTAACTTTTCAAAGTTAGTAATTTGGGGTGACAACACTAATTGTCCTGCAGTGAAATCACTGCAGAGCTGTTCAGCCACTGTAGCGGATAATGTTAAGGCTCATTTAGATGGATTGAATTTTGGCGAATCTTACAAAATTCAAGCTGTGGATAGACCTGTTGGCATCACCAGGCTTAACAAAAGTCGATCTTTCAATCGACTTTTGTTGAAGGAGCCGTTGGAAACTTGTTAGCCAAACAGTGACTGCGGCCCAGCAGATTCACCTACTGTTTGGGTATTCTGACAGCTGTGGGTGGCGGCTATCAGAATACAGTACTAGCTGGCAGGAGAGATTCTGCTAAATATCCCATGTTAGGTTTCTGTGGATGTAGAATGCCACACCAGCGTTCCCCCGGGCAAGGAGTCTAAGCCCCAGCCTGCTTCTTCACCAGGGCCCCTGATGATGGGGGATGATGAACTTACAGAAAGCTGGAATCAGTTCGTGGCCCCCTCACCCAACTTTCTGCCAGTGGCAAGACATTCCCAGCTACACCCACTGGTGGCTCAGCACTGCCCACCTTGTCTATGGTAAACAGTGCCGGGACAAGCTCATCTAGAGCTCTGGGCGAACATGCCAAACTGTGCCCCTCCTCTGCCCGAAGATGTATGAATATGCGTCAGCAAAAATCCCCCCCCTGAAAAAAACAAGCACAAAACTGCATGCTGCCCCCTAAGCATAAATCTCCCCTTCCTCCCAGTACAAATCCATCCCCCTGCTGAATCCCACCTCCTGGCACAAATCTTTGAAAAAATCCCCCATTTAGCACAAATCCTCTACCCCTCAAATTTCACCTCTGAGTACAATTCCTCTCAACCTCACTCCGAAAAAAACATCCCCTCCTAGCACAAATACCCCCAATTATATGTGCTAGCATAAACCCCACAATATTTTTTTATTTTAGCACAAACCACCCCCCCCCCCCACCATATTACCTTTTCTAGCACAAATACCCCCTCCTAGCACATATGCCATTCACCCATTGCCCCTGCAACACAAATCCCCCCAAATCACTACTCCTAGCACACCTCCCCATATTTCCCCTCCTAGAACAATTCTTACCCCCTGACACCCCTCCCCTCATATCCTTGTGGTGCCTGCCCACCGCACATGATACCACAGTGCCCAGGGCAGCCGTCCCTCCTGCCCACCTCTTGTCCCGGCCCTGATGGTAAAGCCCTAGTGTGGATCTGCAAAGCACCCTCCCTAAGTAGGAAGTGATGTAAGCTGCCCTACTGACTGCCCTACTGACTCTGACTTCCAGGCTTCAGTGCTGGGAAGAGTTCCTCAGCCACCTGCGTCAATGTGCTTAGATAATCTGTGGCAGATTGTGCGTTTCCTTCCTCCCCTCCCTTAGGACAAAAGTTGCACGCGGGGGTACCTTTCACATGGAGCGCACTCATAAATGCCTGGGAACAGATGGCGGGCTGTGGTCATGTGAAAAAAATCTAACATTAAGGCAGTTCCCCAACTTAGCTGTACTGCACACAGTGTGAAGGCTCAGCTCCGTCATCTGAAAGTACTATTCTGTGTATAACTAAATGTAGGTTGCATTAGGAGCAAAGTGCTGAGCTTTCACCCGCTCCACCAGTCCAGTGTACTTCTGATACCTCACTCCTAGGGTTAGGACCTGGGATTGGACCTGGGACCTCTGGTGTGTCTGGTGGTGACTTGCTGAGCCACCTGAAATGCTGGACAGCTCCTTGGACAGTTCCTTGGATGATCGTGTCTTGAATCTTGTTTGCCTTGAACCTTGAACCCTTTGCTCCTCCCATGAACCTCCTGATTTAAGCCATGTCCCTGCACTTCCTGGTTGCCAGAATATTGTGCCTTCACCACCCAATATCTTGCCCCTTTCTCTCCTGCTCCTGACCGTATCTTTGCTACCATTCGCTACCGACATTTGGCTTGTCCCCAGACTTTGCTTCTGCTGAATCCCAACTTGCAACTATTTGTTACCGACTTTTGGCTCGTCCCCCAGCTACGCTTCTGCTTGATCCCTACCTGTTATATCTGCTTCCGGACCCCAGCTTGCTCACCTCCTGGTGGGGCTATCCTGGGGACCGCGACCCGACAATAGCAGAAAAGCCCATCTCCACCATCAGGAGCTCTGGTGAATACCGGTTAGTGCTTAGACCCCGCACCTCAGGTGAACCTGTGTCATCAGCCTGGGTGACCTGTGTAAATACCTGCTCTGCTGCTATAGCTACTGGCCTCTGAGCCTGACTCCAGACCTTGACACCTAGTAACAGAATGGGGTGCTGCCATGCACCTAGTGTAGACCTTATGTGTGCACTTGTTAACTCCTTTCTTGTACCTTGTTTTGGTTGCTACTGGAAACCGACTGCTAGGAAGGGAGCCAGAACATCAACCCCCTCGCTACCAGAGGGCATGTCACCTTTAGCAAGTACCACGCCTAATGACTGTTTGCTTTATGTCTTGAGCTAGTACTTGGTTACTCATGGCAACTACGTTCTTTCTCCTTGTCTTGCTAAGGCTCTGTTCACACCTAGGCGTATATACGCCTGAAGCGCGACGCCGCAGCAGCCCCTAAGACGCTGGAGGGATGATTTTACATTGCCCTCTATGGAGATGGTTCACATCTCCACGCCGAACGCGTACGCCTGCCGCCTGAAAACAAGTCCCGGACCTTTTTTTCAGGCGGCGTTCGGCATAGGAGATGTGGACCTGGGGGTAAGCTGCATTCACAATCGCGGCGTTTTGTTGCCGCAAATCGCGGTACAAAATTCCGCAATTTGTCGCCGCAATTCGCGATTAGGTACACCAAGGTGTGAATGCAGCCTAAGTTAGCCCTTTGTAGCAGCTGAACTCCGTAAACTTTTGTGCTTTACAGACTCTTTTGATACACCAGAGCCAACATGCACCTAGGGTTGCCACCTCATCCCTTTAAACCCGAACACATATGAATTACATGGGTTTTGAGGCTAATTTAATGCAGGAAAGGCACCAAGTGAGTTTAATTACCACCTTAATCAGCCACAGAACCTGTGTAATTAATATGTTTTCGGGTTTAAAGGGATGAGGTGGCAACCCTACATGCACCCCTGTGAATAACTTCATACCAGGCTCAAAACAGTTGATACAACTGTACTTAAAAGTTCTTCAGCGATACAGTTGAATGTGAACAAGTCAAGTCCATTTCCTAACCATAACTATAACAGGCTCACCTATAAAAGGTAGAAATCAATCTGGGTGTTTCCCATGCCTTCATGATCCCCGGAACCCTAGTGCCTTCTCCACACCATTTCACAGCATGCTTTGGCTCGAGAGTTGACAAAGCAGCAGCCGCCCTTGAATCCAGACTTTTCCCATATTTAATTTACTGTTGAGTAGGTTGGATCCAAAAAGCCCGGGAACTGAGCATGCACATGTAGCGCTCACCCCCGAAGGAGCCGATGGATAGTTTGGGATCGGCGTATTAAGTTACCCTCTTTTTTGGTCTAGGGGTGACACCTGTGAGTGTAGGTACAGAGCGAGTGTCCAGACATCAATTAAGTTTTCAATGCTTTATTCCAAGGCCCAACATCAACATGGCACACAATAGAAAAAGGTTGATGAGCATAGAGAGAACTTTAGTATCAGGCCTTGGATATGAAAGAGAGCAAGCCTGCTCTCGGTAATAATTTAGCTCAGTTCTTCGCCACTCCAGCTAGAGTGGGTAAAGTGCCCCCGGACAGGCGGTTATCTCAGGCCTGGCAGCCGGAGCGCCACTTGCAAATCACTGGGAGGAATAGAACTCTGCCACAGGCCCGACTCAAGGCCTCTGCCACAGGCTTAACGATTTTAGATATGAGGGATTGAATGGAGCTAATCCTCCCAGTTGACCAATTGACAGCTTTAGTGTACCTGTCATGCAACGTGATGACCGGATCCCCGATGGTTCGTCTAGGCCTCCTGGACAACCTCTATCTCTAGGTTCTCCCCGAGCCGTTCCCCCACCGTGCAGCTCTCAGCTTAGGATCCTCTTAATGAAGGTCTGGGACCCAGCAAGTCGCTGGGGCCCCTCTCAATGTCAGGGTGAAGCTCCACATGGTGCGCAACTTCGGTCAAGTAGACCACGGTGGCGGGACCCATGGATGCGCGTACCCTGAAGGTGGATACCGCACCTGGAACTCGGGCCCTGCACAGAACAGAACATGGCGGTTGCCACAGATATACCCCCCCCAGCACGCCCAAAGAGGGAAACACTCCTCTGATTGGCTGCTGGGGAAGGTGGGTCTGTCAGGACCCCTCTAGCGCCACCTGTCGCCCAGGGGTGGTAACACACCCCTGGAGCGCAGACTGACCTACAGGACAGTTCTGAATCGGCAACAGCCCAAATTTCAATAGATTGTGAATGGGAGTAAACTAACTCTCCCGCTCCCATTAACTTAACGCCCATACTGAAAGTAAGGGGGCGCTACACACACTTAACCCCTTCCCCCTCTCAGCTTAGAGACAGCCACTAACTAACTAGTGCAGCAATAAACAACCTACTTACACGTGGACCTCCATGTCATTGAGTTCAAGCGTTTCCAGTGAAGGGTACTGTTAATACTACAGAATACAAAGATATTTTAGACAATTGTCCTCTTCCAACCGTGTGGGAATAATTTGGAGATGGCCCTTTTCCGTTCCCTGTGCACAAAGCCAGCTCCACAAAGAGTGGATTAGTATGGTGTAAAATCCTCTGTTACATGGTGGTCAGTGCAAATTCCCCCTCAGATTGCTGGTCATTGAAAATTCCCCATTACATTGGTGGTCAGTGTAGAATCCCCCACTACAGTATATACTGTACTTTCCAGCTTTGCTTCGCATGATTCAGAATTTGCCAGAGTGTACTGCCTAATAACTAATCGCATCTCCCCCCCCCCCCCCCCCACCACTGCCACTGATACTATCAACCTCCCAGCATTGCCTCTGATCCATGGAGTCCTAGGATCGCTAGAAATTTTCTGTCTATTGATGGGGAACCTCTGATGTGAAGGGAGTCACCTGATGTAAAGGGGGACTTTGATGTGATGGGGGACTTCTGATGTGAAGAAGGGCTCCGATGTGATGGGGGGGGGGGGCTCTGATGTGAAGGGGGGCTTTGCTGTGATGGGGGGACCTCTGGTGTTAAGATGAGACTTACAATGTGATTGATGATCCTCTGATGTGAAGGGGGACTTCTGATGTGAAGAAGGGCTCTGATGTGATGGGGGGGGGGGGGGGGGGCTCTGATGTGAAGGGGGCTTTGCTGTGATGGGGGGACCTCTAATGTGAAGAGGGGATTTGCTGTGATGGGGGGACCTCTGGTGTTAAGGTGAGACCTCCAATGTGATTGATGGTACTCTGATGTGAAGGGGGACTTTGATGTAATGGGGGACTTCTGATGTGAAGAGGGGCTCTGATGTGATGGCGGGACCTTCGATGTGAAGGGGGAGGCTCTAATGTGACGGGGAGACCTCTAATGTGAAGAGGGGATTTGTTGTGATGGGGGGGACCTCTGGTGTTAAGGTGAGACCTCCAATGTGATTGATGGTCCTCTGATGTGAAGGGGGACTTTGATGTAATGGGGGACTTCTGATGTGAAGAGGGGCTCTGATGTGATGGGGGTCCTTGGATGTGAAGGTTCTAATGTGATGGGGGGACCTCGGATGTGAAAGGGGAGGCTCTAATGTGATGGGGAGACCTCTGATGTGAAGGGGGGCTTTGCTGTGATGGGGGGACCTCTGGTGTTAAGGTGAGTCCTCCAATGTGATTGATGATCCTCTGATGTGAAGGGAGACTTTAATGTGATGGGGGACTTCTGATGTGAAGAAGGGCTCTGATGTGATGGGGGGACCTCGGATGTGAAAGGGGAGGCTCTAATGTGATGGAGAGACCTCTGATGTGAAGGGGGGGCTTTGTTGTGATGGGGGGACCTCTGGTGTTAAGGTGAGACCTCCAATGTGATTGATGATCCTCTGATGTGAAGGGAGACTTTGATGTGATGGGGGACTTCTGATGTGAAGAAGGGCTCTGATGTGATGGGGGGACCTCGGATGTGAAAGGGGAGGCTCTAATGTGATGGGGAGACCTCTGATGTGAAGGGGGCTTTGCTGTGATGGGGGGACCTCTGGTGTTAAGGTGAGACCTCCAATGGGATTGATGGTACTCTGATGTGAAGGGGGACTTTGATGTGATGGGGGACTTCTGATGTGAAGAAGGGCTCTGACGTGATGGGGGACCTCTGATGTGAAGGGGGAGGCTCTAATGTGACGGGGAAACCTCTGATGTGAAGGGGGGCTTTGCTGTGATGGGGGGACCTCTGGTGTTGAGGTGAGACCTCCAATGTGATTGATGGTCCTGTGATGTGAAGGGGGACTTTGATGTGAAGGGGGACTTCTGATGTGAAGAAGGGCTCTGACGTGATGGGGGGACCTCTGATGTGAAGGGGGAGGCTCTAATGTGATGGGGAGACCTCTGATGTGAAGGGGGGCTTTGCTGTGATGGGGGGACCTCTGGTGTTAAGGTGAGACCTCCAATGTGATTGATGATCCTCTGATGTGAAGGGGGACTTCTGATGTGAAGAAAGGCTCTGATGTGATGGGGGTCCTCGGATGTGAAGGGGGAGGCTCTAATGTGATGGGGAGACCTCTAATGTGAAGGGGGGCTTTGCTGTGATGGGGGGACCTCTGATGTAAAGGGGGGCTCTTATATGATGGGGATCGTCTGATGTGAAGGAGGCTCTGATGTGATGTATGGTCCTTTGATGTGAAGTGGGGCTCTGGTCTGATGGGGGACTTCTGGAGTGACGGAGGTCCTCTTTTGTGAAGGAGGAAACTCTGATGAGATGGGGGGGCCTTCGATGTAAAGGGGGGCTTCTAATGTAATGTTAATTTCATCAAGGAGGATGTGTGCATTGTCCCAGGCTCAGGTTTTCTGTTGATGAGTAACATTTATGTCTTTTACATTTTATATCGGCGTGCCTCAAAATGTTGCATACTTTTAAGAGTATCACGACTCAAAAAAGGTTGAGAAACGCTGATCTATTGTAATCCAGATGTTCCGCATTGGTTTGCAAATTTGTATCCGTTGAGTAAGTTCCCAGCTAGTCCACGTTTAATAATGCCACCACGGGCTGGTCCCTGTGTTCCGATGTAAAAGCATGGTCTGCCCTCTACAAAGCTCTAAGTGTAAAAGGGAAAAATGAAAACTGTAATTGTCCTTCCCATAAGCTGCGCAGAAAATGATTTACTTAAACAACGGAGTGGGCTTAGGGCAGGGGATTCCCAGCAGGCTCTCATGGAGCCTTTTGTGTCTGTCACTTTGGCTTAACAATAACAGCATTTTTTTTAATATAATGAATGATTTAGTCCAGCTACTTATTCTTTTACACGTTGCTTCCTGCAGCCCCGCTACGCGTATTTTAATTTATATTTCCTCGCTGTATTTACTAGGAAAAGCTACATTTAGACATGAACCTCATTATCTTGCAAGACAAACTGGAAAATATTAAACTATGTCGCATTTTTTTTTCATTTTTTATTGGGGGAAAAAAAAGAATTGTCTAAGTGTTAATTGTGCTTCATTTACATAAAAAAGGTCATACGGTGCGCCAGAATTAAGGCCGCGTCAGACACAATTATTCAAGTCATCTTAAAAGGAAAACTCTGGGGAGAGGCATTCGTAGGTTGCCATTGTTAAAGTCAATCTAAACCCAATCGCTGAAGTCTTAGAAAAAGCCTTTGCGTGTTAATGTCATTCTAAAAAACGTTTTTTTTTATTTTTTTCATCTTTTTAACTTTGCAGCTTTTATTAAAGTAATAACTGGCGATTCTGCTAGGGTTGCCACCTTTTCTTCAAGCCAAACCCGAACACTTTAGCGGCCTGGGACACTTTGGGTGCCCCAATGAGAATAGTAATGCGGTGCACATAGCGTGTCACAGTGAACAGTGGGTGTTGCCAAATTGCACTTGCTGATGTCATTGCCCTGCCCCCTCAGTTATGCCTAACCTGCCCGTAAACAGCCGCCCACAGCCCCGGACGGCAACAGATTTGTGTGTGACTATCTTGGTTACTTGGGGAGCCACAGCCCGGTCTGAATAATGTGTCCGGGTTTCAGTCTGCCTGAAACCCGGACACATGATTCAAAACCTGGACTGTCCGGGTGAATCCCGGACAGGTGGCAACCCTAGATCCTGCTTTGAAGGTCCTTGCTTAGGCACTTCTTGTCAAGGGGTGACAACTAGATATGTGCATTCCCGTTCGTACGAATGTTATTTTCGTACAAAAATGTTCATTTTCGTACCCGCGGAATAATGTGTACATACGAAAAAATTAAAGCACCAAAATACGAAAACGACGGGATTACGAATGAGCAGCATAACGAACAACCGCAAATACGAACGAACGATCCGACAAAAATACGACAAAACGAAAACGGCAAAAGAACGAAAATGACATCTATAACAAAAGATTTGCACTCTGTATTTTGTTTGAATCCTTTTTCTGTTCGTATTTTCAGTCGTATGTTCACACGACATCCACAACAAAAGATTTGCATTCTGTATTTTGAATTCCTTTTTTCTGTTCGTATTTTGGATTCAAAATACAGAATGCAAATCTTTTGTTACAGATGTCATTTTCGTTTTTTGGAATGGGCAGTGAGTGTAGTTAGTGAAGCAGCTTCTCTTTTGTGCTGAGTAGTACAGTAAAGCCAAATAAACTTTTCTGTGGATTTTCATCTGAAGGGAGATCAGTTGGCCAGACTTTTGAACCCAAAAATGGTTTTCTGATGGAGTTTAAAAACGAACAAATTTTCTGAGAACGAACGGAAAACGATCGTTTTTATGTTTGTTGTTAAAAAAGTCTGACCAAGTGTATGGGGCTTAACAATCTTTAATATGGATGAGCCGCGTGTTGAAAGTGCTGCGAATCCCGCAATATATTTACGAAAGTACAAATTGTTATAGATGTCACATGAACATACGACTGAAAATACGAACAGAAAAAGGAATTCAAAATACAGAATGCAAATCATTGACGAAAATTCACGAAAATTATTGTCTAACAAGTAACGAACATGAATTAAACAGAATAACGAACCATCCCGCATGTACGAAAATAAAACGGTAACGAAAATACGAAACGATCGGAATACGAAAAAATCTCGTCGTACGAAGAACGAACGGGAACGAACAGGAAAACGGGCGTCTTACGAAAAACGAACGGAAACGAACCTACGGAACTATACGAAACGGAACAAAAAAAACAATTTTTTTTCCTGTGCACATGTCTAGTGACAACCATGTCCCAGTTGAGCTCTTGTGTCATCACCACTGTCCCATGACCCCCTGGTTGAGAGTACAAGCAGCTGGGCCAACAAACACATTTTACAGGCATAGACCCCTGTTGTCACTACTAGAAAGCTGCAAAGCAATGATGTGCAGCCCGCGTGGATGCAGGCAGACGGGAAATGGCTGAAAGAGGCTTGAGAAGATAGGAAGCCATGAGAAATATTTTGTGAGTTAGGCCTCGTCGTAAATGAAACATCGTTTTCCTCGACGAGTTCCTTGTCAGGCTTGTCGAGAAACTTGACAAGCTTTCTTTGCGTACACACTGTCAAGACAAAATCTCGTTGTTCTCAAACGCGGTGACGTACAACACATACGACGGCAGGGGAAGTTCGATTCCACTGGCACAACCCTTGGGGCTGCTTTTGCTAATCTCGTGTTACCGCGTGTTAAGTAAAAGTTTGGTAAGAGACGATTTGCACTTTTCAGACTGTTACAGCGCGACAAATGTGCTATCTCCATTACAAACGCTACTTTTACTGAAGGTGCGCTCCCATCTCATACTTTATTCTGAGCATGCTCGGGTTTCTTAGCATACACACGAACGTGTTTCTCGTCAAAAACCAGCCCGACGAGAAACACGACGAGGAAATTGAGACTCCCGACGAGGAAAAAGAGAACTTGTTCTCTTTTTTTCTCATCGAGTTCCTCAACAGTTTTCTCTATGAAAAACATACACACGACCGTTTTCCTCGGCAAAAAAGCTCTGCCACCAAGTTTCTTGATGGATTCTGTCGAGGAAATCGGTCGTGTGTACGAGGCCTTAGGCTTGAATTAACTGTTCTTTTGACTTCACAGTTTAACATGTGTATGGTACAATATTTTCTTTTGTGTTTTGAATGTAGAGGTGCCCGAAATGTATTCTTCAACTAAATCAATTAGCCATCAATATTGGTTGGTCTAAACAGGCTTCCGCTGAAAAGGGAACGCTGTGTGGCTTGGCCTATGACATCATCACTTTTCTCTAGTGAATGGATAGGCTTCACTCTCACTGATGTCACCAGTCTCTAATGAATGGTTAGCTTGATTGTTCAGTGATATCACTGATATTTATTTGGTTAAGTTACACCAGGGGTGGCCAAATAGTGGCCCGGAGGCCACATGTTGCCCACGGAGCCCTCTGATGTGGCCCGCGGCCTTCTGCTCTGGAATAGTGGGTTGGCAAGCCCAGATCGCAGGTTGCCGACCAGCCATACCACAGAATCAGTGTTGTGAATGAAGCTGGTGGTAGAGGAAGAAAGCGGCTGTGGACCAGAGCCCCATAAGCCGATGCTTCCTCTACAGTGCCAGCTTTGCCACAGGGGGAGTCTATAGCAAAGTTCAGCTAACCCGCAGGATAGACACAGGTGCACTACGCTGCACTCGCAGATGTCCATTTATGTTTACCTCCAATCCCAAAAACAGAAGGGAATTCGTCCCCTTCCATCTGGGCAGATCGGAGGGCCTATAGAGTAGCCGTGACCTGTCATCCACCCGCTCCCCTCTTTGTGGCCCGCGACTGGTTACCAAGGTGATATGATTAAACCTTTTTATTTTAAGATTATACAAATTGATAGGGGGTGTACCATCGTCCTAGTATTATGGAATAAATAGAGGGGTCTCAAGGATTCCCCAATGAACCCTGAAACTCCAGTGGAATAATGTGGGCAGGGAGGACTATACCGGTACTTGATAATTAGGTTCAAAAGCCAGGCTTTTGAACCTAATTATCAAGTACCGGTATAGTCCTCCCTGCCCACATTATTCCACTGGAGTTTCAGGGTTCATTGGGGAATCCTTGAGACCCCTCTGGTTACCAAGGTGCTTAAGTGGCCCTCACTATTCAAAAGGTTGGGCACCCCTGAGTTACACTCTCAGTGATATCCCCAGTTTCTAGTCAATGGATATGCTGCATTCTCAGTGACATCAATGGTCTCTAGTGATTGGATAGGCTGTATTCCCAGTGATATCACCAGTCGCTAGTGATTGGATAAGCTGCATTCTTAGTAAAGTCACTGGTCTCTAGTGATTGGATAGGCTGCATTCTCAGTGATGTCACTGGTCTCTGGTGAATGGATAGGCTGCATTCTCAGTGATGTCACTGGTCTCTAGTGATTGGATAGGCTGCATTCTCAGTGATGTCACTGGTCTCTGGTGAATGGATAGGCTGCATTCTTAGTGATGTCACTGATCTCTGCTGAATGGATAGGCTGCATTCTCAGTGATGTCACTGGTCTCTGGTGAATGGATAGGCTGCATTCTCAGTGATGTCACTGATCTCTGGTGAATGGATAGGCTGCATTCTCAGTGATGTCACTGGTCTCTGGTGAATGGATAGGCTGCATTCTCAGTGATGTCACTGATCTCTGGTGAATGGATAGGCTGCATTCTCAGTGATGTCACTGGTCTCTGGTGAATGGATAGGCTGCATTTTCAGTGATGTCACTGGTCTCTGGTGAATAGATAGGCTGCATTCTCAGTGATGTCGCTGGTCTCTGGTGAATGTATAGGCTGCATTCTCAGTGACGTCACTGATCTCTGCTGAGTGGATAGGCTGCATTCTCAGTGATGTCACTGGTCTCTGGTGAATGGATAGGCTGCATTCTCAGTGATGTCACTGATCTCTGCTGAATGGATAGGTTGCTTTCTGATGAATGGATAGGTTGCATTCTCAGTGATGTCACTGATCTCTGGTGAATGGATAGGCTGCATTTTCAGTGATGTCACTGGTCTCTGGTGAATAGATAGGCTGCATTCTCAGTGATGTCACTGGTCTTTGGTGAATGGATAGGCTGCATTCTCAGTGATGTCACTGTTCTCTGCTGAATGGATAGGCTGCATTCTCAGTGATGTCACTGGCCTTTGGTGAATAGATAGGCTGCATTCTCAGTGATGTCACTGGTCTTTGGTGAATGGACAGACTGCATTCTCAGTGATGTCACTGGTCTCTGGTGAATGGATAGGCTGCATTCTCAGTGATGTCACTGATCTCTGCTGAATGGATAGGCTGCATTCTCAGTGATGTCACTGGTCTCTGGTGAATGGACAGGCTGCATTCTTAGTGATGTCACTGATCTCTGCTGAATGGATA
Organism: Rana temporaria; assembly: GCF_905171775.1. Lineage (NCBI taxonomy): Eukaryota > Metazoa > Chordata > Amphibia > Anura > Ranidae > Rana > Rana temporaria. The sequence continues at coordinate 659,507,754 of NC_053489.1, read as the reverse complement.
GGCTGCATTCTTAGTGATGTCACTGGTCTCTGCTGAATGGATAGGCTGCATTCTCAGTGATGTCACTGGTCTCTGGTGAATGGATAGGCTGCATTCTCAGTGATGTCACTGGTCTCTGGTGAATAGATAGACTGCATTCTCAGTGATGTCACTGGTCTCTGGTGAATAGATAGGCTACATTCTCAGTGATGTCACTGGTCTCTGGTGAATGGATAGGCTGCATTCTCAGTGATGTCACTGGTCTCTGGTGAATGGATAGGCTGCATTCTCAGTGATGTCAGTGGTCTGGTGAATGGATAGGCTGCATTCTCAGTGATGTCAGTGGTCTGGTGAATGGATAGACTGCATTCTCAGTGATGTCACTGGTCTCTGGTGAATAGATAGGCTACATTCTCAGTGATGTCACTGGTCTCTGGTGAATGGATAGGCTGCATTCTCAGTGATGTCACTGGTCTCTGGTGAATGGATAGGCTGCATTCTCAGTGATGTCAGTGGTCTGGTGAATGGATAGGCTGCATTCTCAGTGATGTCAGTGGTCTGGTGAATGGATATGCTGGATTCTCAGTGATGTCACTGGTCTCTGATGAATGGATAGGCTGCATTCTAAGTGATATCACTAGCTCTATGCGGAATATTTATTAAACAATTTATACATCTTCACTGACACTTTTCTGAAATATGCCTTTTTTGGGTCAGTACTGAGACTATACAATAGTTTGCCTGAAGATTTAATTTCAATATGTCATAATATATTGAGTATGTTTAACAGCAGCAAGTGATAGAGAGAATATTTTATGGACTCAGAGGGTTCTGTTATAAATTCTGCGTCTGCTTTGGGGACCACACTGTGTTTTTCGATCTCTGGCCGAGAGGTAGATAATAGTCCATTTTATTGTACAAATCGCCCAGCGGGTACAGTGTACGTGTTGTATGCTCCTATTGATTTGCTATTACAGTGAGCTGCGGATTGTTCGGCTCCTTCATCACCCAGACTCTGCTGGCTATTGGACGTGCGCAGAAAAAATTGCGTCATGATTTGGGATCTGTCATATTAGGTGACCAAGTATCATACACCAACTCTTTATGTTGTCATATAAAAGAGCTATTTTGGATGTTTTGCATTCATAATCATGCTCATATTTGTATCATGTGATCACCATAAAAATTTAAAACAGAGCTACAGCCATTAACCACTTGCTTACTGGTCACCTAACCCCCCTCCTGCCCAGACCAATTTTCAGCTTTCAGCGCTGTCGCACTTTGAATGACAATTGCACGGTCATGCAACGCTGCACCCAAATGAAATTTTTATCATTTTTCCCCACAAATACAGCTTTCTTCTCCTCTGTGGTTTTTATTTTTTGTTAAAAAATGTAAAAGACAGAGTCCCGGGTTCACAAAGAGTTACGCCGGCGTATCAGTAGATACGCCGACGTAACTCGGAATCTAAGCCGTCGTAAGTTTAAGTGTATTCTCAAACTGAGATACACTTAAACCTACCTAAGATACGACGGCCTGCGCCGTCGTATCTTAGGGTGCAATTTTTCCGCTGGCCGCTAGGTGGCGCTTTCGTTGATTTCGGCGTAGAATGTGTAAATGACTAGATACGCCGATTCACGAACGTACGCTTGCCCGTCGCAGTAAAGATACGCCGTTTCCGTAAGAGGTACGCCGGCGTAAAGATAAAGCTGCCCCCTAGGTGGCCTAGCCAATGTTAAGTATGGCCGTCGTTCCCGCGTCGAAATGTGAAAATTGTACGCCGTTTGCGTAAGTCGTCCGTGAATGGGGCTGGACGTAATTTACGTTCACGTCAAAACCAATACGTCCTTGCGTCGTACTTTGGAGCAATGCACACTGGGATATGTACACGGACGGCGCATGCGCCGTTCGTAAAAAACGTCAATCACGTCCGGTCACCAATCATTTACATAAAACACGCCCCCCTCATCCTCATTTAAATTAGGCGCGCTTACGCCATAACTTAGGAGGCAAGTGCTTTGTGAATACAGCACTTGCCTCTCTGACTTAAGGCGGCATAGCGTAAATACGATACGCTACGCCGCCGTAAAAATGCGCCGATCTACGTGAATCTAGGCCCGATTTTTTTCTTTAATTAGATATTTTTCGATTTTGTTATAAAATTTTGCAAACGGGTAATTTTTCATTGATGTACGCTGATGAGGCTGCACTGATAGGCACTGATGGGCTGCATTGATGTGCACCGATAATGGCGGCACTGATAAGCGGCACTGAGAGGTGGCACTGATGGGTGGCACTAAAGGGCATTGATAGGTGGCACTGGTGGGCACTGAGAAGTGGCACTAATAGGTGGCATTGATAGATGGCACTGATAGGTGGCAGTGATGGGCACTGATAGGTGGCAGTGATGGGCACTGATGAGGGGCAATAATGGCACCGATCCGTTACACTGATAGGTAGCATTACTAGGTGGCACTGATTGGCATCACAGGTGGGCATTGATAGGTGGCACTGTGGGCACTGGCAGGTGGCAATGGCAGGTGGGCACTGGCAGGCGGTATTTTTGGGCACAGAGGAGGCAGATGTGCCTCCTTTCTCTTCAGGACCGATGTCCCTTGTAAACAAGCCGGTGATCAGCTTTTTTTTCTCCTTACGCTGTTAGTGTGAGGAGAAAAAAAAAACGATTACAGATCCTTTGTTTACATCATGTGATCAGCTGTCATTGGCTAACAGCTGATCACATGGTAAGGAGGACGGGACCGGCCCCTTACACGGATCTATGATCTCAGTGACTCTGTGATCACAGCACACGCGTGCCCTGCAGGGTGCGCGCGTTGCGCGTGCAAAGGGGAGGATGTCTATTGACGTCCTCCCGGATATTCAGGCCTGCGCTGTAGCCATCATTTGACTATAGCGCGGGCCTCTAGTGGTTAAATAAGCTCCTTAACTAAAGGCAGACTGTTCTGTGAAGGTGGCAACACCTATGATCACATACTCTATAGAGTGCCCCAAAACCCAGGGAACAATAATATGTAAATAACGACTTCAATTGCTAAGTCATTGATGAAATTACGTATTTTTATTTATATGTTAGAGTTCCCCAGCCTTCCAGACTTTAAAGGGTATGTAATGATATGTGCAGGCACCTTTAGGTGACATGACTGAGGCATCCATCCACTAGAGACAATGCCAGATTAAAGTGGTTGTACAGTCTTGTTTTTCTTTTTTCCATAAAAATAACAAACATGTTATACTTACCTCCTCTGTGTAGTTGGTTTTGCACAGAGCAGCCCTCTTCTCTGGTCCCTCTATTGTGCTCTTGTCCCCTCCCTCCTGTCGACTGCCCCCATAGCAAGCTGCTTTCTATGGGGGCACCTGAGCAGAGTGACAGCTCCGTATGTCCATTTAGACACGGAGCCACGGCCCGGACCCACCCCTCTCTCTCCTTATTGATTAACTGGCTTTGATTGACAGCAGTGGGTGCCAATGGCACCACTGCTGTGTCTTAGCCAATCAGGAGGGAGAGTCTTGGATGGCCGAGACACTTGTGGACTTCGCTGGATAGAGATAGGGCTCAGGTGAGTATCAGGGGGGCCAAGGGGGGCTACTGCACGAAGACAGTTTTTTATCTTAATGCAAAGAATGCATATAGGTAGATTCACGTAGATTGGATTAAATTTAGGTCGGCCTAGCCTAGCCTTTTTAGGCTACACCGCCGTAAATTAGTAAGGCTAGTAGTGATTTTCAATCAACTTACCTGCTAATCTACGGCGGCGTAGCCTCAAACGAGCGGGCGTAAGGGCGCCTAATTCAAATGACTTGGAGGGGGGCGTGTTGTATGGAAATGAGGCTTGACCTCACGTTTTTTGACATTTTTTGACACTGCGCATGCGCCGGGCGACTACATTTCCCAGTGCGCATTGCGGCTAAGTACGCCATACGGGCCTATTGATTGCGACATGGACCTAAACGACGTAACTCCCGATTCGCGGACGACTTGCGCAAACGACGTAAAAAATTCGAACCTCGCGGCGGGAACGGCGGCCATACTTTAACATTACTAGTCCACTAGAGCATAGCTCTAACTTTAGGCGGCCTATCCCTTACGGAAACGACGTCATTCGACTGCGTCGGCCTGGCATACGTTCGTGAATCGGCGTATCCCCTCGTTTACATAATCTACGCCGGCCGCAATGGAAGCGCCACCTAGCGGCCATCCGAAAAATTGCAAGCTAAGAAAGAACGGCGCAAGCCGGCCTATCTTAGCTTTGTTTAAGCGTATCTCTGTTTGAGCATACGCTTAAACAAAACGCCGGCGTAGATTCAGAGTTAGGTCGGCTTATCTACTGATAAGCCGGCCTAACTCTTTGTGAATCTACCTAATAGAATGCAAAGAGCCCCTGGGCTACAGTTTGGGCACCTGCAGAGTAGACAGTAGAACTTCTGTCAAGTTTATTGCTGTGTCCCCACTGAGATAAGTTCCTTATAATTCCCTTTTGGTAAGACTAGCCTAAGAAATGAGGATCACAGGTGTCTTCAGGACAGGAATTCACAGACAGGAATAAAATCCAGAAAAGTGTTTACAGGTACAGTCTGTTGTCTCCACTGTAGGTGGTGCTCAACTGCAGAGGCAATGCAGAGGGAGAGGAAGAACATAGTTCCTCTATGGTTTCCTGAGTCACTGGGGCAGCGATCTGATTGGATGTTGATCACCATCTTAGGTTTGGCAGAGTCTATTTAAGACCTTGGCCCCTGGGTTAAGTGCACATTCTGTAAGGACAGGTCACCCATCTGTCAGGGACATTATTAGCGGCAGAGAAAGGATCCAGATGAGTAAGAAAATCATAGGGTTCCACACTCTCCCTAGACACCTTTCCTATTTGGGCTTGGACTGGCCAGGCCGCATTTCGTCCCTCCAGACAGACACTGAAACCAGCTCCGCTACACACTGTTGGCTTCCATGAGTGCTCCCAGTTGGGCCTCCTTCCACCTGATTTGTTGTGGACTGTTCTGCCTTTGATTCAATACAAGCTCCATTTTTTTTGTACCTGGACTGTGGGTGGGTGGGTGTTAGTGCCACCGCACCACGCCCCCCCCCCCCCACAAGCATTTTTCGTTTTCCTTACTTAGCCAACCAATAGTGTTTCTGTTGCCATTTCTGTTTTCAGTAAACCGATTTTTCCTCACTTCCTGTCCCTGGTGTTTCGATGCTGCCCATTAGAACTTTCGGCTGATTTAGTGATTATAACCAATGTTAATTCAAAAGGTAAGGGGGGGGGGGGGGAACAAAAAAGCACTCACATTTGCCAACATCCGAAATATTGAATAAAGGAGGAAATACTACACACTGTAGTGACAAGGCAGACTTTTTAAGGCAATCACGGGGACATACGGGTTTAGAAAAATATACATTTAGTTACAAAAAATACATACAATAAAATACAATGAAAAAATACAAAATATACATTCACGAGCAGTATTTTCTTTTGTCTCCCCTACGCGTTTCACCTAGCGGCTTCTTCAGGACTTGTTTGAGAGAGAGTTTGACAATAAAGTATTGCTAATTTCATAAATCAGTTAGATTGCTAGCCATCCAAGTGCACCGAGGACAAAATAGAGTCACAGATGTACAGGTGGTATATAGCTTGTGAGAAAGCTCAATGCAGCCCAATAAGAAAAGGACGTTTCTTATAGTTGGCAACAGACCGTAGTATATCAAAAATAAATAAGTACGGATAGATTCTGAAATGAAACAAGAACCAGAGTGGACCGGGACCAATAAGGCAATGAGCAGGGGGCAGAGCCAGGATGATATTTAGATCCAAAGAGCAGGCAGCCACGCTGCAATGTCCAACATAGGACAAGCCAAAAAATTGGAAGCCTCAGTAAAGAAGGAATATCATGTGTCCCGGGGGGTAGCCTGTGCTGCTAACTGATTTATGAAATTAGCAATACTTTATTGTCAAACTCTCTCTCAAACTCGTCCTGAAGAAGCCACTAGGCGAAACGCGTAGGCGAGACGAAAGAAAATATTGCTTGTGAATGTATATTTTGTATTTTTTCATTGTATTTTATTGTATGTATTTTTTGTAATTAAATTTATATTTTTCTAAACCCGTATGTCCCAGTGATTGCCTTAAAAAGTCCGCCTTGTCACTACAGTGTGTAGTATTTCCTCCTATAACCAATGTTAGTCACTTTGTCAAAGTCCTAGGTTTGTGACTGCTCCACTTTAATGTTTAAATCCCTCATATATGTGCCTGATTTGTATATTCCTATGTACATGTGGGTAGCCATTTTTCCTCATCTGCTGCCTTGGCTTTCTGCCTCGAAGTAGAATTTACAAAGTGTTTTGTAATGTAATATTGAAATACGGAACAGCAAGCTTGTACCAATGACTGATTATTTTAGGATAAATATTTGCTTATAGAAAATACAAAGCACTTTTCCTGTAAGGTATTAAAAGGAATGACAATTCCCTTTGTAAAGTGGTGTTCTAGCGCTGCCCATTAGCATATGTCCCTATCCGCAGGCTGCTATTGTACAACTGAGACTGTTGGAAATGTTGGCCGGGGTAGCGCGGGGGTAATGGTGGGGGTTATTCTTCCTGCCCCCCCTACTTCATTCTCTTTTCAGAGCAGGAAGAAGGTGAATTATGGATGAAGTGGAAGTGGGGAAACTTTTCTTTACTCCCTCCGAGAAACTCCATTTTGCAAGCAGCTCTTTCCACAATGCACGCTGAGCGCCCATACAAAACCGCCATCAATGGCAGCCTGGGACAGGCAAGCTAATTAACCGCTCTATAAAAGAGTCAGCGCGGCAGACGGTAGAATGGGATTTGTGTGGCCGGAGAGCTGAAATCTTTTCACCCAAATCATAGCTTTGTTTTATTTTAAAAGCACAATTGCTTATTTTGCCCCCATTGGGGGGGGGGGGGGGACATCCTTAAATCTGAACTATAAGCAGATGTAATAATAAAAAAAAGCTAAGTTGATAAATAAATCAATAGTTTAACTAACCAACTTGCTACAGATCTTACAATCCAGTCTTTGTTATATTTGATAGACATGGATCTTTTTTTAAAACTGTAAATATAAAATGATGTCATGTATCTATAAAGGGTAAGAACTATGTTAAAATATACTACTTTATAATTTACATCCTTCTGGTATAACGGGCCAAATCCACAAAGATCCGGCGTAACTTATTTTTTTCCATTAAGTTACACTGCCTTAAAATTTCTACCTAAGTGCCCGATCCACAAAGCACTTACCTAGAAATTTTGGGCTGTGTAACTTAAATTCTGCCGGCGCAAGGCGTTCCTATTTTCATGGGGGCGATTCCCATTTAAATTAGGCGCGCTCCCGCGCCGGCCATACCGCGCATGCTCGTGACGTCATTTTCCCGACGTGCATAGTGCGAAATTACGTGGATTGCGACGGGTCAATAAAGTTGCGTCAGGAAAAAAAAAAGATACGGCGGGAAAAAAAAAATTAAAAATTAAAAAAAAAATCGCGTCGCTGGACAGAAAGGTCTGCTTTTACATGGTGTACTAACTTTACACCTTGTAAAAAGCAGCCCTAATTTTGCGTATGCAAACTAAAACTTACGGAGAAAAAACGAAGCTGAAAAGCTTTGTGGATCTCCGTAAGTGCTAATTTGCATACCCGAGGCGGCATTTCGACACGAAATGCCCCCAGCGGCGGATGCGATACTGCATCCTAAGATCCGGCAGTGTAAGTCCCTTACACATGCCGGATCTTCTGCCTAACTATGGAAAACTGATTCTGTGGATCAGTTCCATAGTTAGGAACAGGCATACGACGGCGTAACAGCAGTTACGCCGTCGTATCCCATTTGTGGATTTGGCCCAATGAGCTTCTACCTGAAATTCTAAGATTATTATTATTGTTATTCATTTCTATTTCTTGTCCCTAGGTCAAAGTCTGGTTCCAGAACCGAAGGACCAAGCAGAAGAAAGACCAGAGCAGGGACTCTGAGAAACGCTCCTCTTCCACCTCCGAATCCTTCGCAACTTGCAATATTTTACGGTTATTGGAGCAAGGTAGACTTTTGTCCGTCCCGGCACCACCCAACTTGCTCTCTCCTAGTCAAAACCCGATGGGCAGCCCATCAGCCAATGGGTCCAGTTTGGGTACTTCGGGAAGCACGTCACCAGGAATAAGCAGTAGCCCTCCTGGAGCCGGAGTTTTCACCCTCCAAGTTCCATCATTAGCTTCTTCAACTTCTCCGAGGCTACCAGCTCCCCTGTGTTTCCCCGGTCCTCTACTGGGAGGCCTCCATGAAATACCAACTGGATATGGACTGGGTAGCTCGGCGTTCGAGCCTTACACCCGCCTGGAGAGAAAAGACAATGTCACCAGCAAAAAGCCAAGTTCTTAAAAGTCATCGTTGACCTCAAAACTGGTGTCAAAGTCCACTTCATTTGCTTCCTGTCCACACACCTAGTGACTGGTCTTGCAAGTAAAAAAAAAAAAAAATATCAAGAAGACTTCTTCAACCAAACGTGTCTAGTCGTGTGTGTGTGTGTGCGTGTGGTTGTTTTCACAGTGATGGTGAAATCCAGAAACAGGAAGTACGGAGCATGACGATGACCATGGGGGCACCAGCACATATGTCTGTAGCCAATGTTTAATGATGTGAAATGAATTGTTAATTAAAAACAGAGCAGCTTTTGAGTGTCAGCTCTGTAGTCCAGGTCAGTGGTGTTTCACACATTAATTACGTAAGATTCCTGTAGACCACAGATGGCTATCCTTTGGTACTAGAAGTTTGTAAAACTGGGCAGTGTAGGTGGCACAAAAGAGGACAAATGGTAAACTTAAATTTAAGAAGCTCACAGTGGTATGGTGATAGGTAAAAGCTACAAATACAATACGTCATGTGGTTATTAACCAAGCAAGGTCAAATTTGACCTATTGTCCATGAAATTGGTCTTTAAATGGCAAATGCCTCTCCTGATCAACATGTTGACAGATATAATATGAGTGAAAAGACAAATCAAATGGTTCAGTGGCCTGTTTGCTAGTGCAGTCATCGTAACTTATCATTTATGTTCTACAAAAGTATCAGTGTGTACTCATTGAAGAATTGCCCAAAAATATGTATTATGGTTTTAGGAGGTGGAACCGTTTCTGGGAAAAAACATACAAATCGAAAGGTTTCTCTAAACTTAAAGTTGGGGTGTGCAAAAAAATGATGCTTTTGGTTCAGACATACACATTGAAAACCTACTACTGCCCAAAGTGTCTATTGGTTAGCCCTCTTCAATCACATATTTTGACCTTGTACCATACCTTAAAGATATGGTCACAGCCTGGCTGACATTAATAAATAGAGGGTAACAAAAAGGCTGAACTATACCTACCATTTAAATCTCAGATCCTTCCGGATCTCAAGTAAGCAGAATTAGAGGGAGCATAGAGCAGCATTTTCTCCATAAAAGTAAATATCTCAGGCCTTCTATTACTCCATTTTTAGAATTCAAGCATAGGTCCTCTTTATTCCCCAAACAAACCAACTGTTAAATATCTGAGCAAGTATGACTCGTTGTAGGCCTGAAAGTGTATTGAATGTATCATAATACAAAAATCTTACTTGAGTAGGTCTTAGAAACTACAACAAAGTGGCAATGGCTAGGCTCAGACGTAACTCATACGTAGCTCATTTAAAGTCTCTTAAATTATTCTATTTCCTATTCGGAAGTTGACGTTTTAATATGATGCTGTTAAAAATCACATTTAACCTTCTGAATTTAATTATCTTTTTTAAAAATCAAACTAATGTCTGCCATAGCTAATTCTGCTGGTAAAATGCCCTCGGTGCATTTTTATAATGTGTATAAAAGGTTTAAAATTGTCATAGTTGACATATAACAACTTCTCTTACATATGCCGCCCTTTTAGAAAGTATGCATTCATTTGGGATAAAAGTATTCCATCAGAATTTCTTCCATCACAGACCTCCAGGAGATCTACCCATGTATTGGGAAATTCATATTTAATAAAGGCAAATTGTTTTTAATTTAATTTATGGAAATTGAGGCTTGATTTCTAGAGCCTCAATGGATGGAATAAAGGTATTCCATTAGAGTTTCCTCCATCCCATACCTTCAGGAGCTTTACCAATGGATTGGGAGTTAAAATATAAAGAGAATCATTTTTTATTATTAATTTATAATTGGAATACAAAAATCGAGTCTTGAATTTTAGAACCTCAATGGATGGAATAAAAGTATCCCATCAGAATTTCTTCTATCACAGACCTTCAGATGATCTACCGATGGAATGGGAGTATTTAAAGAGAAACTTTTTTTATCTTAATTTATAATTGTAACTGAAAATTGAGCCTTGATTTTTTGAACCTCAATGGATGAATTAAAAGTTTTTCCATCAGAATTTTTTTTCCATTACAGAACTCCAGGTGATCTACCAACTTTGAAGAGAATACGTTTTTGATTTTAATTTATAACATTTATGTGTTGTTCATGATAATTGAGCCTTGATTTCTAGAGCCTCAATGGATAAAATAAAAGTATTCTTTTTTAAAATAATTTCTTCCATCACAGACCTCCAGGAGATCTTCATATCAGAGTCCTCTTCTAATATAAAGAAAATCAGATTTTAATATTATTTTATAATTGTTTATGAAGATTGAGCCTTGATTTCTCGAACCTCAATGGATGGATTAAAGTTACTCCGTCAGAATTTTGTTTCCCCCATCACAGACCTCCGGGAGATCTACCAATGGATTGGTGGTTCAAATATAAAGAGAATCCGTTTTTGATTATAATTTATGATTGTACATGATATTTGAGCCTAGATTTCTCAAACCTCAAAGTCATTAAAGCTGAACTCCAGGCAAGCAGCTAAATACACATCAGAAATATCTACATTGGGTTTGCTTGACCCGTCTATAGATTTGTTATGCTCTGCAGACAGTCTTGTCATCCAACAGAAAACATAGCAAGGGTCGTAACAGCACAGCTTGGACTAAGACACACCCCAAGATGGTTATTGGGCAAGGAAGGAGCAGCAAGACACTAATATTTTACTGTCAGTTTAGCCCAGGAAAAAATGCTTACTGGAACGGAGAGCAGTGTTCACTGTACCAGAAGTTGACAGAGTCTGAGTACTGCTTTATCTCTCAGGCCCCGTACACACGACCGGTTTTCTCGGCAGAATCCAGCAAGAAACTCGATGTGAGACGTATTCTGCCAAGAAAACCGGTCGTGTGTACACTTTTCGCCGAGAAACCCGTCGGGAAACTCGTTGAGCCAAATAGAGAGCATGTTCTCTATTTCCTCGTTGGGCAATGGGAAAATTTGGCTCGACAAGTTTTCTGACAGCCGAACAAGGAACTCGACGAGAAAAACGAAGTGTTTTGCCCGTCGAGTTTCTCGGTCGTGTGTATGGGGCCTCAAGGTATGATTGTTGCTGTACAGGGGATGAGAGGAAGCCAACATAAAGACAAATTCTGGTCCTTACTCTGGCTTTAAAAGTTTTAATTGTTTTAGTACCTTTCTTTTAACCAGTCAAAGCCCAGCTTCGAGCTGGCTAGTCCACCTTCCCAATTTTCACCTCACATCCCCCACTGTAGCACACTTATACCAAAAAATCAATATAACTTTTTATAAGGTATCTTTGGCCTGGTGGCATCACCGGCCCTCATCACCCTTCACTGAATGCTCCTGAAAGTGGCGCCACATAATGACGTAACGCTGCTCTCTACAGCATTCTCCTATGAGCTCAGGGTGGGGAAAGAGCTTTGGCACCCTGGGTTCACAGGAAGTGGACTGAATGATGCAGAGAAAAGTATAGGGGTTGGATTGGTAAGTCTGAGGGGGACAATGCTGCTGATAAGGTGCATATGGGCCTTGCCAAGGTGCTTGCATTCAAATGAAAAACACAGCATTTGAAAAGATAGGTTTGACTATTTTTGCCTGCAAATCTGTCTCAACAGGACATACCAGATCTAAGGAAATGTAGGTCAAACACAGTGTCTGAACTATCATATACTCCACTGAAGTCAGTAGGAATTTGTTTCTCTTGCTGGCAGTAAGATCCTACATAAAATGTTATTTCTACACTGTATGCACGTAATGTTTGTGCTAATGTTACAGGCATATAATGCACAACAGAAATGTACCCTATTTGCTGGAATGTAGTTGGCTCCTGCCTCCTAGTGTCCCTGGTTGTTAGGATGCAAGCCGTATCTGCTGGCAAAAATTATTTGTTAGCACACGACACGTGTGTCTCATGCTGTCTAACCTGGTGGGTCGTGCTGCCTCATTTCCTCAGTTGCTAAGATGCAAGCAGCTCCTGCCATCTAGCTTTCTCAGTTGCTAGTGCACACGTGCTTCATGCTGTCTAGCATCTTCTGTAGCTAGAACGCAGGCGGTTTATGCCCCCTAGATGCTTCGGGTTGCTAGGACACAGATGGTCCCTGCCTCCTAATGCCATTGGTTGCTAGGACGCAGGTGGCTCTTATCACCTGGCTTTCTCAGTTGCTAGGATACATGTGGCTAGTTTCCTTGGTTGCTAGGATGCAGGTGGCTCCTGCAACCCAGCTTCCTCAGTTGCTAGGACACAGGTGGCTCCTGCCGCCTAGCTTCCTCAGTTGCTAGGACACAAGTGGCTTCTGCCACCTAAATTCCTAAGTTGATAGGACACATGTGGCTCATGCTGTCTAGATACCTTGGTTGCTAAGACATAGGCAGCTCCTGCCACTCAGCTTCCTCGGTTGCTTTTACACAAGTTTCTCCTGCCACCTAACTTCCTCAGTTGCTAAGACACATGTGGCTCGTGACGTCTAGATACCTTGGTTGCTAGGACGTAGGCAGCTCCTGCAAGCCAGCTTCCTCGGGTTGCTGGGACAAAGGTGGATCCTGCCACCTAGCTTCCTCAGTTGCTAGGACACATGTGGCCCATGCCTCCTAGCGTCTTTGGTTGGTAGAATGCAGGCGAAACCTAATGTTCTCTGAGTTCTTGGTATTCAGGTCTGTGGATGCAGATTTTTATTTTTTATTTTTACATAGCTGAATGCAGCTCCAGATTACAGGGCTGTGAACCACTGTGTGCATGGACTCATAACATAACATACAGCTGCACTCAGATCTGTAAGAATTACGGGCCAGATTCACGTAGAATTCCGGCGGCGTAACGTATTGCATTTACGTTACACCGCCGCAAGTTTTATGGGCAAGTCCTTGATTCACGAAGCACTTGCCTGTAAACTTGCGGCGGCGTATCGTAAATCCGTCCGACGCAAGCCCGCCTAATTCAAATGGGGCGTGTATCATTTAAATTAGGCGCGTTCCCGCGCCGAACGTACTGAGCATGCTCCGTTTTGAAATTTCCCGCTGTGCTTTGCGCGAAATGACGTCGCACCGACGTCATTTTTTGAACGTCGACGTGAGTTACGTCCTTTCCTATTCACGGATGACTTACGCAAAAAAAAAAAAATTGAAATTCGACGCGGAAACGACGGCCATACTTTAACATGGCAAGTCTAAAGATAGACCACGAAATACCAGCTTTAACTATACGCTGGGATAAGCCGACTAGCGACGACGTAAGAGAATGCGACGGCCGCGCGTACCTTCGTGAATCGCCGTAAACAGCTAATTAGCATACCCAACGCGGAAAACGATGCGAACTCCACCCAGCGGGCGCCGAAGTATTACACCTACGATCCGAAGGCGTACGAAGCCGTACGCCTGTCGGATCGAAGCCAAAAGCCGTCGTATCTTGGTTTGAGGATTCAAACTAAAGATACGACGCGGGGAATTTGAAAATACGCCAGAGTATCAGTAGATACTCTGGCGTATTTCTTCTGTGAATCTGGCCCTACATGTATTACGGATATAAATGCAGCATATTTTGGGTTAGTGTACATGTGCCCTTAAAGTGCATTTCAGTATACAATTTAAAAATGTCTTTCCATAGATAGCTCACAATCACACTTTTGAAGTCAGCTGTGAACTTCTCTTGCAGTTCTGATGAATGTATTTGTACCTAACCTTCATAATCTCAATGGAAGCTCCATTATAATACCCCAACCCCTCTCTAGTAAATAAATACATAAGAAAAAGCTAAAAGCAGCTCATTCCACAAACACAAGTGCCTGTGATAATACAAAAAAAAAGGGAAATAGAAAACATTAGCAGAAGAAAAGTAACTCTGCTTGCACTGAGCCTGCTTTAAAAACAGCCACAGTCCATATTAAATCTTGTAAAATAAATAAATAAAGGTTTTCCTAAGGCTCAGGGGTACAATAAGTCGTATTTTTTTTTTTTTTTTTTCCGGCAACATAAATGAACCCTTGGGGATGGTAGCTGTACGTGTTTAATGTTGTGCAGGCTTACAACTGTAAAATAGCAGTTTTATTAATGTACTTACGATAATTTAAATTGTATTTTGGGGGTATAAAACAATGCCTTTACATATATTTCATGTTTGTAAAAGGACAAACAATTGCTGAATAAATATCGGGTCACTTTATTATGGGTGTGTTCGTTATTTTTTTTAAATAGTTGAAGAATTAGTTTGCAAAATATTGTATTATTTTTCAATATTTTGCTTATTTATTATTAAAAAAATTTAAGGAAACAGTTATTTATATAATTTTACTACTAACAGAACTTGCATTCAGATGGCTATCTTACGGGGGACAAAAAAAGATTGCAAATAGCTAAATCTTATTGGGTCCTGAAGTGGTTAAAGGGTCACTAAAGGACATTTTTTTTTAGCTAACTAGCTTCCTTTACCTTACTGCAGTCCTGGTTTCATGTCCTCATTGTTCGTTTTTGCTTTGATGTTGCTGTAATTCCTCTCTGTTCTGGACAGTTCCTGGTTGTCTGTTTCCTGATCACCACAGTACTGGGAGATTTCTCACTGTGGTGACTAATCAAGGAGGTGTGATTACTGGGCCAGATTCACAAAGGTTAGCGGATCTTTAGATCCGTGTAACCTATGTGTTTTAAGATCCGCCCTCGCAAGTTTGTGAGGAAAGTGTCAAATTCACAACACACTTACCTCCAAACTTGCGACGGCGGATCCTAACTCCCCCGGCGGAATTCTAATTCCGCGGCTGGGGGAGTGTACTATTTAAATCAGGTGCGCTCCCGCGCCAATTTAAATATGCATGCGCCGTCCGGGGAATTTCCCGGCGTGCATTGCTCCGACTGACGTCAATAGGACGTCAGTGGTTGCGACGTGAGCGGGACTTGCGACGCGCGTGTTCGTGAATCGGCGTACGCAAACGACGTAGGAAATTTCAAATTCGACGCGGGAACGACGGCCATACTTAACAATACTTACCCCTGCTTTTAGCAGGGGTAAGTATACGACGGGTACCGCGCTACGGAAACGACGTAAGAACACAGCGTCGGGTCCGCGTACGTTAGTGAATTTCGCGTATCTCGCTGATTTACATATTATTCAGTGTAAATCAGCGGGAACGCCCCCGGCGCCATTTTTAAATCCAAAAAAAGATCCGACAGTGTAACACAGTGTAACACTGTCGGATCTCAGCCCTATCTATGCGTAACTGGTTCTATGAATCAGGTGCATAGATAGGACCAGTAAAAATCAGAGATACGATGGTGTATCTGTAGATACACCGTCGTATCTCTTTGTGAATCTGGCCCTCTGTGTGTAAAACGAAACTGGATTGGTGCTGAGGAGTTTTAGACAAAGTATCACTGCCCTCTATTGGCTCTCTGTACATCAGAGAACCAGGAAACAACAGCAAAAACAAAACTAAACTGTAGGTACATTATATGATTGATTTTTATCTATTTTTAATCATTTTTAAAAGGAATTAGTTAACTATTATGTCTCTATACCCTGTAAACAGTCATTTCAGCTAAAAAAAATGTTTTCCTTTAGTGACCCTTTAAGTAATCCAAAAAAGGTAATAATACATTAATAATTATATATGCATGGAGTTCAGCTTTAACAACAATGGGATGGTAGAGAGTGTGATCAAAGATTTAAAATCTCTCTCTCTTTTTTTTTATTTTTTATTTTATTCATTATTTAAGTTTTTTCAGACATACACAAAATTCAAGCTCATAACATTGAGCCAGGTCATGAAAAGAAAAAGGCAACCAAAAATCTAATAGCAGACGTCATTGCCGGAGTCCATCATTGGGACGGACATAGTACAAATAAGCACAAGATTTGAAATCTTGGTCAAATATAGACTATAAACCAGCAAAATATTTTCAGTTTTCATGAGTAGGCTGAAATGGGGCACTCTAGTCTCAATTTTTGTTTTTTGCCATCTGTGTCCCATTGGGGGAGATTTTCCTTTACTTCCTGTCCCTTAGCCAAGACAGGAAGTAATGGGAAATCCTTCCAAAGTGATGAACGGTTGTCACCAGGACCAGGGGCGGACTGACAACTCACGGGGCCCCCGGGCAATAGGAGATTATGGGGCCCCCAGGCATGAGGAGATTATGGGGCCACACAGTATACACACACACATACAGTATACATACACAGTATACAGACACACAATATACACACACAGGCCCAGATTCTCGTAGGAGATAGCCATCGTAGTCTGAGCCGTCGTATCTTGGCGCCTGATTCAAAGAATCAGATACGCCAGAATTTCTATAATATACGACCAACGTAAGTCTCCTATGCCGTCATATCTTAACTGCATAGTTACGCTGGCCGCTAGGGGCGTGTACGCTGATTTACGACTGTAAATATGTAAATCAGCTAGATACGCGAATTCACGAACGTACGCCCGTCCGTCGCATTACAGATACGCCGTTTACGTTAGGATTTTTCCGGCGTAAAGTTACCCCTGCTATATGAGGCATAGATGAGGCGTACCAATGTTAAGTATGGACGTCGGAACAGCGTCAAATTTTTCAAGTTTTACGTCGTTTGCGTAAGTCGTTCGCGAATAGGGCTGGGCGTCATTTACGTTCACGTCAAAAGCATTGGCTTCTTTGCGGGTTAATTTGGAGCATGCGCCGTTCGTAAAAAGCGTCATTTACGTGGGGTCACATAAAATTTACATAACACACGCCCACATCTTCCACATTTGAATTAGGCGGGCTTACGCCGGCCTATTTACGCTACGCCGCCGCAACTTTGGTTTGAGAATACTGCACTTGCCTGTCAAAGTTGCGGAGGCGTACCGTAAATAGGATACGTTACGCCCGCACAAAGATGCACGCTTCTACGTGAATCCGGGCCACAGTGTACATACACTCAGAATACACATACTGAAAAGGTACTGGAGAGGCGGGGCAGCTATAATCTAGGGATTTTTTTTAAAACACAGATTTTTACATACTGTCCCTGGTTTTACTGAGGTTTGCAACCCTGATGGGGCCCCCTAGTGGCATGGGCCCCTCGGTCAGTGCCCGAGTGCCCGAATGGTCAGTCCACCCCTGACCAGGACTAGCATCCCCATTAGAAGATTTCCCCAATACAGTGGAACCTTGGTTTACGAGCGTTTCGCAATACGAGCAGATTCAAACCTCTGGGGTGTTGGCCAGAGGTGCAGGGGCACCAGTGATGCTCAGAAGCGATCAGAGACACTTGTAGCCCCTCAGAGACACTTGGAAACACTCAGAAACAATCAGAGACACACTATGAGCGCCTTTGAGTGCTCATCAAGCGTTTCCGAGTATCTCCGGTGCCCCCGCACCTCTGGCCACATGCGGTACTGCATAGACAAGCAGTGGCTGTGGAACGGATTATCTGAGTTTCAATTATTTCCTATGGGGAAACTCGCTTTGATATATGAGTGCTTTGGATTCCAAGCATTCTTCTGGAACAAATTCTGCTCATAATCCAAGGTATTACTGTATTCCTGTTCTGATGACTTTTACTCTCAATGCTAACAATAGAGGGGCAGATCCACAAACGAATTACGCCAACGTATCTATTGAAACGCCGCGTAATTTCAAAGTTCCCGCGTCGTATCTTTGTTTTGTATCCACAAAACAAGATACGACGTAATGAGGGATCGATCCGACAGGCGTATGTCTTAGTACGCCGTCGGATCTTAGGTGCATTTTTCCGGCGGCCGCTAGGTGGTGTTTCCGTAGAATTCCGTGTCGAGTATGCAAATTAGCTAGATACGGCGATCCACGAACGTACGTCCGGCCGGCGCATTTTTTTATGTCGTTTGCATTCGGCTTTTTCCGGCGTATAGTTACAACTGCTCTTATGAGGCGTACTCAATGTTAAGTATGGCCGTCGTTCCCGCGTCGAAATTTGAATTTTTTACGTTGTTTGCGTAAGTCGTTTGTGAATAGGGATTTGCGTAGAATGACGTCACCGTCGTAAGCATTGGCTTGTTCTGGTTTAATTTCGAGCATGCGCACTGGGATATCCCCACGGACGGCGCATGCGCCGTTCAAAAAAAAACGTTGTTTACATCGGGTCACGACGTATTTACATAAAACACGCCCCCATCACATCGATTTTAATTGCGCGCCCTTACGCCGCCAAAGATACAATACGCCGCCGTAACTTACGGCGCGGATTCTTTGAGGATTCGGAAAAAAAAAAGTTACGGTGGCGTAGTGTATCTTAGATACGCTACGCCCGGCGGAAATATGCGCCGCTGTACGTGGATCTGCCCCAGAGAGTATAAATAAAAAGGGTAAATCTCCCTAATGGGGGCACAGAGAGCAATACAAACCTGACAGGTGACCTTTCCACTCTATCCAAAAAAAAGTTTTGCCTTCAGTGATACTTCATTATAAAGTCCCTCCAATAACAATTAAATAATGATTTTCAGAAGCTATGTACGGTTTGGCAATTGACGGAGGTTAGTGTGGACAGTGGATAAAATGAGACTTCCGTTGGACTCCGAAGTCCACAGAGGACCTCCGGTGTTCAAGACAGATTATGGTTGTCTACCAACCAACTGCACCACTGATGTAGAGCAGATAAAAAAATTCTCTTATTAATCATCTTGCTCTCCTACCTCCTGGACAGGCCATCATTCTGCCTATTACTGGTCCCCTAGAATCCAAACCATGACCCTAAGAATACTGGCCCAGATTCACAGCTGAGATACGACGGAGTTTCTCCTGATACGCCGTCGTATCTCTCAGAGTATCTATGCGGGTGATTCATAGAATCAGTTCCGCATAGATATCCCTAAGATCCGACAGGTGTAATTGTTTTACACTGTCGGATCTTAGGATGCAATACCGCGGCCGCCGCTGGGGGGAGTTTGCGTCGTAAACCAGCGTCGGGTATGCCAATTAGGAGTTACGGCGATCCACGGCGGATTTTCGTGTTCGCTACGTCGCCGCTAGTCTAGTTTCTCGTCGCAAATTTGGTCGTCGTTTTTGGTGCCTTAACTTTACACAGCACACATATGTGCTGTATAAAGTATGGCCATCGTTCCTGCGTCGAATTTTTAAATTTCACGTCATTTGCGTAAGACGTCCGGGAATACGGAAGTACGCTACGCACGTCGCCGATCGGAAAAATGACGTCAGTTCGCGCAAAGCACGGCGGGAATTTCGAAACGGAGCATGCGCAGTAGGTCCGGCGCAGGAGTTCGCCTAATTTAAATGGCACACGCCCCTTTAAATTACGCGGGCTTACGCCGGAGGCCGCCGGCGTAATTTTTCACGCAAGTGCTTGGTGAATCAGGCACTTGCGATGAAAAATTGCGGCGGTGTAACGTATCTACGATACGTTACGCGGCCACGATTCTACCTGAATCTGGCCCACTGATCGCAAAGTGCCTCTGTGATGCTATCGGCTCCTAGCCATGGCCAAATGTTGCTGCTGTGATACGAGTAGTTCATGTTGTAACTGTAATACTGCACTTTGATGCTTGTTGGTAGCCACAGACATGCTTCCACAAGGATTAGCACTGGGGGCTTCAAATTTTAGTTTGCGAAAAACTTCTCGTTTAATAATTTCCCCAATGCATCCAAAACTGTTCACGAACAAGTGCAAGGAATCTATCTCCTACTTGAAAAAAAGGGTTGTAATTGACCGGAGTTGTAGCACTTTTTTTACAGAGTGCAGTAAAACCTTGGATTGCGAGCAGAATTCATTGCGGAAACATGCTTGTAAGCCAAAGCACTTGTATATCAAAACAAATTACCCCATAAGAAATAACGGAAACTTAAATGATTCGTTCCACAACCATTCATTCATAAATCCTTCAGTTTATAGTCCATATAAAATGATTATAGCAATGTGATCGGTTGTGTAACCATAAAATGTCCATCCGCAAATGGAAGCCTCCACAAGGGCATTAGAAGCAAAATCCATCAGGAGCCACAGAGTATAAAAGAGAAGAGAGGAGCCTCTAAGGCCGCGTACACACAGTCGTTCCAAACCGATGAGAATGGTCCGACGGGCCATTTCCATCGGTTCACCTCTGAAGTGGCCTGATGGTCTGATGTGCGTACACACCATCGTTCCAAAAACCGATCGGGTCAGAACGCGGTGACGTCAAACACACGACGTGCTGAATAAAACGAAGTTCAATGCTTCCAAGCATGCGTTGACTTGATTCTGAGCATGTGCGGGTTTTGAACCGATGCTTTCTGTACTAACCATCGGTTTGGACCGATTGGGCAGCGGGCCATCGGTTTGATTTTGAAGCATGTTTTAAAATTTTAGACCGAAGGAAAACAGACCGATGGGCTATACACACGGTCGGTTTGGACCGAAGAAACTGAACCTCGGTCCATTCTCATCGGTTTTGTCCGACCGTGTGTACGGGGCCTAAGTGTAGAAATGTTACATCTAATGAAGGTACAACATTTACCAACTCATATGGTTGATGATTAAAAGAGGCACATCTAAGTATGCAGGCATCCGGGGTAAAGCTGTCTGCAATCTTGACCGGGAAGACTACCCTGCAGTAGAGCCATCTGAAAGCAATGCTTGAATCGCTCGTGGAGCGCAGCATGGAAGGGATGACGTCAATGGCGGTGAGGAGGATGGTCTATGTGAACATCTTTACTCGGGAACCCTGCATACTTAGATGTGCCTCTTTTAATCATCAACCATGTGGGTTTATAAATGTTGTATCTTCATTAAATGTAACCATAGTGCCTTTCTTCTCCTTTATACTAAGTTGTGACATGACGCTACTTGTATATCAAGACATTGCTTGTATATCAAGTCAAAATGAATTAAAAAATTTAGCTTGTCTTGTAAAACGCTCTCAAACCAAGTTACTCTTAAACCAAGGTTTTACTGTACTGTATTCGTTAAATTGCTCAAGTGAACAAATTTGGATGATATATATATACTGTATACGTTCACCTGTATCCGATTCTTTGTGGTTCTGTAGGCCAGCTCTCTGACATCATAACTGATATACTAGAAAACCTTTTACATGGCGTTTACTTTTTTTTACTTTTTTTTGCTATAAGGAAGGTCATCAGGTCTTTCCTCATTCCTCACCAATGGCTTAGACTTGGGACCAAAATGCAAAATGTGATAACATATGTACATAGCCAATTTGTACATACATACTAGGGCCAATTTAGACAGGAGCAAATTAACCATACAGCATGTCTTTGGAGTGTGGCGAACCTATTGAGGTGCGCACAGGGTGTGCCAGGTGTGCCCAGGCCCACCCTTATCACCCTTTACAGCACAGATTCTCCTGGCTCCCTCCTTCCCCTGCAGTGCTAAAAGCTTCCCTCCTCTCCCACCAGCTGTTGCTGCAAGGATGTTTTAGGATGAGTGGAGGAAGGGGCCGGTGAATATGTAATTGACCATCCCCTTCCCTTTCTGAATGAACATCGTGAGTGATCAGTAGTGGGTGTTTGAGCTTTTGGGTGCGCACCCCAATGCAATAGACTGCGCACACCTATGGGCGAACCTAAGCGAACATAGTCAGGACATGCAAATTATTAAAGGGTACGTTTTACAAGGGAGAATTTGAAGTTCCCTGTGTTGATTCTCATGGATACTTGGCGGATGTGTTCTGGAGGTGCACTGTGGGTCAGACCGTTGTATTTTAAAATAGGTGTACAGTCATTTCCTGATTTTGGCACACAAAGTAACATTCATTCCCGAACCTCCCACAGACCCACTGGCCTTGCCGCTAGTACCTGACATTTGGGGTCAACTCATAAAGTTTCTGTAGCTTTTTCTCATCCTTTGAGGCCACTTTCTAAAGAAATAAGATTGTTAGAGCAAGGAGATACAGGGAAGCGCCATTTGTCAGGCCCCGTACACATGACCGAGTTTCTCGGCAGAATTCAGCCAGAAACTCGATGGGAGCCGTATTCTGCCGAGGAAACCAGTCGTGTGTACACTTTTGGCCGAGGAAACCGACGAGGAACTCGTCGAGCCAAATAGAGAACATGTTCTCTATTTCCTCGTTAGTCAATGGGGAAACTTGGCTCGCCGAGATCCTCGGCGGCTTCACAAGGAACTCGACGAGCAAAACGATGTGTTTTGCTCGTCGAGTTTCTCGGACGTGTGTACGGGGCCTCAGGCTTTGTCCTCTTATTATATTGACCACCATTTATTCTCCACTGTCCAAGCCATTAGTATAGGATGCTAGTACTGTAGGCCAATATCATATTAGCCTACAATTGGCCAACAGTATAATCCTCCCATGTCAGTAAAGTGTAGAACCTTCTTCTTGACCTCCAGACTCCTTGGCTTGATCCGTTCAGCCAATCCCCCAAAAAATAAAATAACACCAGAAACATCAGATCTCCATAATTTTGAGGCGACATCTGCTGTCTACTGAAAATGAGCAACCGGTGTGCATAATAACATTATCCAACGTAACTGGATAATTGTATCTTGTTTGCAGTTCTTCTGTAAAGCCCAAATGTATTGAACCTCCCCAACCTCAATCGGCAGCTGACTAGTACTCTTTACCACACGGGTGCCACTTTGTATAGGAAGAAGTTGAGTTGAGAGTTGAGTGGAATCTTGATATAGCACGGTCATTTACCCCGTAGGATCCCAACGCGGGTAAGCTGGTTTATTTGGAAATAGGTAACCCATGAGGTTTCCGTTAACCTGGACACCACACCATACTGATTGACCATAACACTGTTTACTAATCTCTGGTGACACAAAGAAAGAAAAAAAATTGTTGTAACTGTCCTGTGACTAGTCCTGATTTGATTTTTGTCCTTGGAAAAATATAAATAAATTTTAATTTTGTTGTCATTATTTTTCAGGACAAGTGATATTGTGCTTGGTGCTCTCTACTGAAAGGTGTTTTGACAAAACTTTTTTTTCTTCATTCTCACAAAATAAAATATGTCTGCTTTCAGTAAATCTTGGCTGAGTGTGTCATTAAAGCAAACAGGAGATCCAATTGATGATTCCCGCTGAAGAGCATCATCAGAATTTGCGAGGTGGCAGTTTGTTTGTTTTTCTATAGCTCACCCCTACTAAATTAAAAAGCAAAATTAATAATTCAAAAAATAATTGAGTCATATATGGTGCCATCCACATTAAATGATGCCATGTATTTATGTGTGTATATACAGTACGTGTTCAGACGAATCGGACTTTGACCAATTCCCATCCAGCGACATACCCATACATCACTGGACTTTTGGTGTTCTGTTCTGAGAAGCCAACAGAGGAGAAACCCTGTAATGGGAAATCTATTCTTTTCACTCCTCTACGGGTACCTCTACTGTCTCCCTAACTAAGAGAGGGCTCTGCCCCACCTTACCTTACTCGGCACACCGAATGACACAGAATCTCCTATTTATTAACGGAGACTTCAAATGAAGCACATGGGGCTCATTTCCTCATCCCTAATTTGATTAAAGAGGAGAAAGGAGGTTAGACTTTAAATGAAGTGCACAAAACAGTTGATAGCTAGTGTTGTATAAAGACAAACTAATGAATACCTATGTATATATAAGTGGAATTAATAAAACTGTACATATGGGATAGTAATGTTGAGAGCAGATTTTATTGGACAGTCTCATCAACAGAATCTAGAAAATGTCATAATATTGGTAATTCATACTGTACATGTGATAAAACATTAAGTCATAATTCAATAGGGTCATAACACATTATAACATGTGGATATGGGATTAAGAGCTGATGGTGTGGCTGAATTAATACAATACAATAAGTTCATGATTGGCAAAAAAATGATGTATAAAATATCAAACATATATAACGTAGTTGTATAAGCTGCATCCTAAAAATCTTGACGCGTTTCGTGGAGATTATTCCACTTCTTCAGGAGTAGGTGCAAAGTGTGTCACTATAAAAAATATATACATAACATTGTAATCTAATAATAAAGCAAAAATATAAGAAGAGGATCAAAAGACCACCCAAATGAAGGAGTATCCTTCCCTGGTTTACTCACATATCAGCTCAAAGGTCAGCACATAGTGCTTTGGGCAGAGGGCCAACTGGGGATATCTGCACTGGGAACTGTGGGAGTAATGCCCATGAACGCCGGGGCATATATGAGAGGACATCACTGAAAGTACTGATCTCAATTGTGTGGTCAGTGGTGACATTGTCAACAATCCCAAGGGGTATGAAAATACTTTATATGTACATAGTCAATGTAGGAATATGGCAAGTGCCTTGGTAACATTAATCACGTGACCACTGATTAGATCCCAGAAGAAAGAAGCAAAAAAAAAAAAAAACACAATGAGAAATTATAGGTGAAAAAATTGATTAGAGGTAAGTGCTCATAAATCAATTAGAACATGGAGGTAGATTCCAAACATGTTAGTGAAAATAAGTACAGAGAGTAGGAGAGGACGTAGAGCCAGAGTAAGGTTGCCCCATAATTATGTGAGTCCTCAAGAGAGTGATATATATGTAGCAGCCTACTAGATAGGTGCTAGAAGAGAGTATAGTTTTTGGGTCTTTATGCTTACCAGGAAGATTGGCAGGTAAATTTAGGGTGCTCTCTGCCTACCAGGGAGCAGGTTCTATTAATAGAGTCTGCTCATGGTGCTCAGGTGCAGCTCAGCTTGTCTGAATGTTTCACACTGGTCCAATAGGGAGGCATATGGGACAGTGGGAGGAAACCTGAGAAGTGAGGGCACAGGCATTGTTACAGCCCTGGCTTTAGCAGAGTAAAGTGCCTCGTTGCTTGCCGGGCAGGGGTGGACTGACCATTGGGCCCCTCGGGCACTGCCCGAGGGCCCCATGCCACTAGGGGGCCCCATCAGGGTTGTCATGCTCAGTAAAACCAGGGACAGTATGTAAAAATCTGTGTTTTCTTTACATCTGTCCCTGATATGTCCGAAACCGACATGCTTTTGATGTGAAAATCCTGAGATTTTAGCTGCCCTGCCTATGCACTGCCTCCTGGCGTGGTGGCCATCTGTAAACCCGGGGGCCCAATAATCTTCTATTGCCCGGGGGCCCCATGAGTTGTCAGTCCACCCCTGATGCTGGGTGACTGTATAAATGCTCAGGGTCTTCGTCTGAAGAGCGGAGTCCAGGAGGGAGGGGGCAGCTGCCCCATCTCTGTAGAAGTTGCCATGTGGCCTTGGGTAGTCGACCTGAGGGCCTGAAAGTAAGAAAGAAGCTGAACCCAGAGGTCCTGCAGAGATCACAAGGAAGGATCTGATTATGCCTACTGTGAATACAGATCGGTGTCATGGGACCTGTCCTGTGAGGGCCACCCCTTCAGCTAGAAGAGTCAGTGGACGGGTGCCAGTCAAGGGGATGCTACATAGTGTCCTGAAAATAAATTAGTTGCATCAAATCTGCTGCTAGAGAGAGCAAGAAGACTTAATTCTTCCATACAAGTGCCAGTATGATAAAAGAGGTGTGTCTGCTTCCACAAGTAATCAGGTGAGGCCAAGTGAGAGTTGTCCCTATCTACTGTGAATAGTTCAGTTGGAGTATCCCACTATTGCATTCTCCCATCCAAGTTCCACAATAAATATAAAAAAAACAAATACCCTGGACTGTTTAATGAGTAACGAGCAAACGGGAGTAAGGAGGGATATTTGAAAACCCCGCCAGCAACTGTCTGCAGGTAATCAGAAGGAGGCCTAAAAGAAGTCAACACACAGCAAGCCCTACGGGGACGGTGATACATATATATGTCATCAGTGTAAGCACAGGTGCCTCCCAGCATCACAATGGCATTCCACTGGGGTGGAAGGCGCACCATGGTCTGGGCAGTACTGAATGGCCAGGCAAAGGCGCCAAATGACTCCCTCAACCACCTTTCTCCTCTTAAATCAAATTAGGGATGGAGGCACTGAGCCCTACGTGCCATGTGCTTCATTTAAAGTCCCCAAACCCTTCTCCTTTAATGGTTTATGGTCTCAATAGGAGATCCAATCAGTGTTGCCTACAGAAGACCATCTCAGAAAATTAGGTTGTGGTAGTTTTTTATATGAAAGGTGGCCCACCTAACGATGAAAAAGTAAAATGAATAATTGAGATAAAATTTACAATCCTGACTCATGTGTGGTGCCATCCACATGGAATCATGCCATGTATGTATGTCTATAGGCATTCAGCCGCATCCAACTTTCAGTGATTCTATGGGCTAGCTCTCCAGGCATCATGTTTGATACTCTTGAAAGCCCATTCAATAGAATTTTCCTAGCAATTTTTTATGAGTTAGGTCATCAGGCCTTTTCTCAAACGTCCCCATTTGTATGGGCTTAGGATGGCCTAGCAGAATGTGATAACACGTACGTAGCTAATTTACACACACATATTAGGGCAGATTTAGACAGGAACCAATTACCTACCAGCATGTCTTTGGACTGTAGGAGGAAACCAGAGTACCCAGAAGAAACCCACTTAGAGGGAGAGCATGAAGATAATGTACTGGCAGAGATTCAATCTAATGACCCCGGTGCTGAAATCCATACGTGCCAAACACTAAGCCATTGTACCACCCAAATGATGCCACATCTGTTGCCAAGATAATATCTTGGGTTTTAGTAAATATTAGACATATGCTGAATGGTCTCTGATCATTGGCATCTTGGGTCCAGGACTGTGGCGCAGTGTGGCTGGAGCCACAGGGGCGGTTGCCCTGGGTGCAACATTTTTTGGTTTGCAACATTTAAAAATAAAAGATAGCGCCCTCGAAGGGCTCCATTGGGAAACTGACGTTGTCTGCTATTGGTGTGCTCAATAGAACCTTTTACATAGCAAGTGACAGCCAATGAACTGACATGAGTAAGAATGTCTGAGTGGGAGCTGTTCAGGAGCAGAGCTGGGAAGGAGCACAGTGCAGAGGGCATGAATGCAGTATGCAGCTAGCTGCCACAATATACTGTATGTCAGCTACCTCTGTGATAAGAACATTGGGATGTACCCTGGATCTATGTGAGGCCAATTCGGGCTCCAGAACTACCCCACTGCCCCCATACCTTCACTACAGGGGATATCTGCAACTGGGCTTAGAGTCTGCTGCACCTTCTTCTGGATCCTCGTCCTGGATCACACCCTATGGGCACCCCAGGGGCAACTGATGCCACACTGCCTACTCATCAGGACATAATCCCATCAACCTCTCTCCAGGGACAGCCTGGGTTACAGCCATGTGCCTTATTACTCAACTGGGCAGGGCCAAAGGCCACCCTGTACCACTCTCGAGCTGTTCATACATGTGGCAATTTCCTAGAAACCCTTTAAGGACTGAAACTAGTTTTGCAACTTTGACATCATTACTTCCTCCCCCCAGTACATATATCCCCCAATATAGCTTCCCCCCCCCCAATGCAGCTCCCCACAATACAGATATTCCCCCAGTACAGATTTTCCTCACAGTACAGCTCTTCTCCAGTACATCCCTCCCCCTCAGTACAGACCCCCCCCCTCCTCCTTAGTACATCTCATCCCAGCAAAGATCCCCTTCTCTTTAGTACAGTTCCCCCTAGTACAGATTACCCCTTAGTACAGCTCTACCTTCAGTATAGAGCCCTCCTCCTAGTACAGATTTCCACTCCCCCACCCTGTACAGCTCCCCCACAGTACAGCTCTTCCCCAGTATCCCCCCCCCCCAGTACAAGCCCCCCATACAGATATCCCCCCTCCTTCTCTAAGTACAGCTTCTCTCAGCACAGATTCCCCTTCTCACTAGTACCGATCTCCCCTTAGTACAGCTCCCCTACCAGTATAGAGCTCTCCTTCTAGTACAGATCCCCCCCCCCCCCCAAATCAAATCTTTCTCCCCTTTGTACAGATCTCTCCTTAATACAACACCCTCTTTTCCATTTCTCCATTACATATCTCCAGGGATGGACTGGCCATTGGGACTACAGGGAGTTTCCCGGTGGGCCGATGGCTCAGTGGGCCAGCTTCAGTGACAGCGGCCTGGGAGTTTCTCACTTCTGCCTAATCTTGTCCCATAAGGGGGGGCACCAAACTGATTCTTTGCCCCAGGAGAAATAATGTCTAGCTTCCCCACTGGTACTGCCTATAAGAGTACCAGCCGTTCTACTTCAATAAAGTAAAATGGCTAGTGGCTGGTGAAGGGGGAGAGGGGGCTTGGGTGGCCGGGGGGGGGTGCAGAAGTTGTCCGGCCGCTGTGGGAGAGACCTGTCAAAGTGGGCCAGTCTGGATGGAGTCCAGGGCCAAATTTTTGTCCCAGTCCAGCCCTGCATATCTCTCCCTCCTGTACAACTCCCCCGGTATTAACCTCCCCCCCCCCCCGAGTACAGCACTCCCCGTACAGATCCCCCGCCCCCCCCTTAGTACAGATCTCTAATTAGTACAGCACCCCCTTCTCTGGTACATTTCTCTCCCCCTATACAGCTATTCCAGTACTGACCCCACCCCCAGTACCGCATCCCCCCCTTAGTATGGCTCCCTTCCCTGAGGCAGTAAAACTGTACATTTTAATGCAACTAATCAGTGTAATATACCTTGTTTTTCAGGACAAATTGGACCTTCATTTGGTGGTAAATAGTAATGGATATCCCTTGAATTTATTTGTTATAAAGCAGGCCCAAAATAGTAAAAAAATATCACCAAAGAGCACCTACCACCAAAGAACAATCCAAAATAATTTCTCCTGCTCTGGACGATCGCAGTGATACCACTTATGTGTAAGTTAGTTGTTGGTTGTACACATAGTATGGCCCAGACAGGGCCGATCCTAGGCAGGGTGCACAGGGTGCATTGCACCCAGGCGCCTGTAGAGTTGGGGGCGCCAAACATCTAACAGACTCTCTAACAGAAGCCCTCTCTGTGTCCATCACAGAGGCGCTGTCCGTGGGGGTATCCCAGTGCGCATGCTCGAAATTAACACGCAACAAGCCAATGCTTATGACGTGAACGTCATTCTACGCAAAGCCCTATTCGCGAACGACTTATGCAAACGACGTAAAAAATTCAAATGTTGACACGGGAACGACGGCCATACTTAACATAGGATACGCCTCATATAGCAGGGGTAACTATACGCCAAAAAAAGTCTTACGGAAACGACGTAAAAAAATGCGCCGGCCGGATGTACGTTTGTGGATTCGCGTATCTAGCTAATTTGCATACTCGACGGGGAAATCGACGGAAACGCCACCTAGCGGCCAGCGTAAATATGCAGTTAAGATATGACGGCGTAGGAGACTTACGCCATTTAAGCGTGTCTCAGTTTGAGAATACGCTTAAAGTTGCGACGGCGTGGATTCGGACTTATGACGGCGTATCTACGTGGATCTTCGTGGATCTGGCCCACTTACTATACACCCCTCCTGCCCAGGCCCAATTTTCAGCTTTCAGCTCTTTCACACTTTGAATGACAATTGTGCGGTCATACAACACTGTACCCAAATTTAATTGTGATCAATTAATTAATTAATGTGATTATTTTTTTTTCACACAAATAGAGCTTTCTTTTGGTGGTGTTTAATCACCGCTGGGTTTTTATTTTTTCTGCTAAATAAACAAAAAAGACTGAGAATAAAAAAAATATATAATAAAAAAAAAGAAAAGTTTTTATAGTTTGTTATAAAATTTTGCAAACAGGTAATTTTTCTCCTTCGTTGATGTGCACTGATGAGGCCGCACGATGGGCACTGGTAGGTGGCACTGATAGGTGGCCCTGATCGGCACTGATGTGGCGGCACTGGTGGCCACTGATCAGGATGGCACTGATAGACACTGATAGGTGGCATTGAAGGACATTGAGAGGTGGCACTGATAGGTGGTACTGATAGGTGGCACTAATGGGCACTGTTAGGTGACACTGATAGGCAGCATGGAAAGGTGGCACTGATGATGAAGCACTGATGGACACTGAATGGCAACACTCATAGATAAGAGAAAAGATTCTGAGGAGGGCTGCAAGACTCTGGAAGATATATTTTAATTGAACTACACCACCCCATAGCACCTTCCGAAAATACCGGAGCGCAGGAGATTTGTTTTTGTTTGTTAACACTGATAGATGGCACTGGTGGGCACTGGTTAGCAGTACTGATGGGCACTGGTAGGTGGCACTAGTAGGTGGCACTGATGGACACTGGTTAGCAGTACTGATAGGCACTGATATGTGGCACTGGTGGGCACTGGTTAGCAGTACTGATGGGCACTGGTTAGCAGTACTGATGGGCACTGATATGTGGCACTGGTGGGCACTGATAGGTGGCACTTTTGGGCACTGGTTAGCAGTACTGATGGGCACTGGTTTGCCGTACCGGTGGGCACTGATAGGTGGCACTGGTCGGCACTAGGAGGTGGCAGTAGTTAGCAGCAATCTGCTTTATTTTTTCTCCTCATGCTGTCAGCGGGAGGAAAAAAAAGTAGATTACTGGCTTCTGTTTACATCAAAGGATTATCTGTCATTGGCTGACAGCTGATCACGTGGTAAAGGGCCACTATCGTCCCTTCACTCTGATCTGTGATCAGCCGAGTCCCAAGGACCCTGATCACAGAGTGCGCTGCCCGCGCACCGCACGTGAACGCCCTCCCGGCAATCTAAGCCCGCGCTGTGGCCATCTTTCGGCTGTAGCGCGGGCATGACGTGGTTAAAAATATGCTTATACTCCTGGTTAGTCGCGCACGCCGTTTTCGGCATTGCATTCCTACGGGCTAAGAATGCCTAACCAATCGATAGTTACTATTTTTCTTTACAACAGGGAAACATTTTTTGACATAGACTAAGTAACAACAACAACAAAAAGACAGTTGTATGGATTCACCCTCTGCAGCCAGAGAGCGTTTGTTGAATATTGAAGTCACTTTTTAACTGAATTGCTTCAAACATTTCCAGTTTTAGCCCAAGGAAAGTGACAACGATGAAGATAGGCGAGTATCACCCTTCCCCCGCTCCTCACAACAGGTTCCGTCACTCTACACGGATTGCTGCAACAATAAATCAGTTCCGCCTCCCAATGTTATCACTACAAATATTGTCATCTGATCCCTGAGAAGAGCCCTTCTCTGCCTTTCACTTTCACAAATGTTAAAGTACCTGGAAACCCGATCACTAAAATCTCATTTAGAGGATGATTTACTAAAACTGGAGAGTGCAAAATGTGGCGCAGCTCTGCATAGAAACCAATCAGCTTCCAGATTTTATTCTCAAAAGCTTAAGGCGCCGTTCACACGGACGGCTGTTTTGTCGCAGTTAAAAGCATGTAAATTTTCTGTGAAATTCAAGGATCCGGGCACTGCGATTTGCTGCATTTGTACATTGCGATTACACGCGGTTACATGCGGCCGCGTTTAGCTGCGGTAGTCATTCCCATAGCAACCCTTTTTATTTTTTATTATGATGCGCTTCCTGGGGATGTTGTTTTTTTTCTCACGTTGCTATTCGCAGCTGACAAAAAAGACTGCGATTACCTGCAGTTACGTGCAGGGCCGCCATCAAGAATTATGGGGCCCCTTACACAGCTTCAGGCATGGGCCCCCTGGAGCAAAGAACCGGGGGGGGGGGGTGCTGTCGCCTGAAATTGAGAAGTGGGGGGGCTGCCGCGAATTGAGAAGCGGGGGGGGGGGCCTTTACAAAAAAAAGAAGAAATAAAGAAAAATATATATAAAAAAAGGGGCCTTGGGGACCTCTGGGCCCTTTAATAAAAAAGGAAAAAAAAAATATATATTTTTTTTTTAAAAAGGGGGGTTGCCATCTGGAGCCCTGGGGACCTCTGGGTCCTATATATATATGTACAAATTAGTATTATTTTTTATAAAAAGAAATTACAAAAAAAAGGGGGGTTGCCATCCGGGACCTCTGGGCTCTTTAATAAAAAAATAAATAAAAAAAAGAAACCTCTGGGCCCTTTAATAAAAAATAAAATAAAAACAAATATATAAAAAAAATAAAAAATAAACATTTATATAAAAAATAAAAAGGGGGAGTTTCCATCCAGGACCCTGGGGACCTCTGGGCCCTTTAAAAAAAAAATATATATATATATATATAAACAAAAAAAATATTTATAAAAAAATTAAAAAAGGGGGTTTGCCACATGGGGCCCTGGGGACCTCTGAGCCCTTTAATAAAAAAAACATATATAAAAGAACTAAAAAGAAAATAGAATAAAAAAAAGGAGGTTGTCATCCGGGGCCCTGGGGATCTCCGGGCCCCTGGGGACCTCCGGACCTCTTAAAAAAAAAAAAATTGGCCCTTTAATAAAAAATAAAATATAAACATATTAAAAAATATATATTTTTTTTTTATAAAAAATAAATTAAAAAAAAGGGGGTCCTGGGGACCTCCGGACCCCTAAAAAAAAAAAATGTTTTTTTATTTTTTTAAAGGGGGTTGCCATCTGGGCCCCTTACAGGTGTACTGCCTGTACTCCCCTGATGGCGGCCCTGGTTATGTGCATATAGCTGCGCTAAATCGCTCCTAGACACATTCAATTCTATTTTTTTCTATTCGCACCAAACTGCATGTAACAAAATCGCAGCTAAACGCTGTGTGTGAATGGGGCCATAGGAAAGCATTGTGTGCTTTTTGCTGCGGTAGAAAGCTAGAAAACCTGCAGCTAAAAGGCACCATTCTATCCGTCTGTGTGAAAGGGGCCTAATTGTACTAGCTGAAGTTAGAAGCTGATTGGCTCCCATGCACAGCTGCACCAGATTTTGCACTGTTCTGTTTTAGAGCCGGCGACTTGTCCTTAAGGTTCCCCTAACGAGAAAGATCCTTCAAGGACTGTGCAGGTGCAAACTTCCCGACGGAAATCTCCGAACCTCGCCCGGCATCCAGGCTCATTCTTTAACATCCCCGTGGATTGGAGGATGTTAAAAAAGAGCCAGGAGGCCGAGCGAAGCAAGGACGTGAGGCCAACTGGCCACTTTCCTCAAAATCCACGTCACCCTGGATGCCGGCCGAGGTTCGGAGATTACCGTCGGCAAGTTTGCGCCTGCGTTGTCCTTAAAGGAGAATTTTTTTCCGTCGGGAAAAAAAGAACAGGTTCTCTTTCTAAGTCCGTCGGAATTTTCGACGAAAAAAGGCCGATGGGGCATACACACGGTCGGAATATCCGTTAAAAAAATTCCGCCGGACTATCGGAAATTGCGATCGTGTGTACGCGGCATTAGTAACTACCACAGCCGGTTCATCTAAGGGAAATCCTGAAAACATGACCTGTTGGGGCGCCTTGAGGACTGGAATTGAATAACACTGCCATAGAGAGACAGTCAAAATCTTCTGCTATTGCAAATTGGAAAAGGAAAAGAAATAAAAAATATATATATATTTTTTTTAAAAGGGGGGGGGGGGGTTGTCATCTGGGGCCCTGGGGACCTCTGCGCCCTTTAGTAATAAAAAAAAAATATATATATATACACAAATTATTATTATTTTTTTTTTTTTTTTATAAAAAGAAATTACAAAAGAAGGGGAGTTGCCATCCGGGACTTCTGGGCCCTTTAATAATAATAATAAAAAAAAGAAACCTCTGGGCCCTTTAATAAAACATAAATAAAAAAAATTAAAATAAACATTTATATAAAAAAAAGGGGGGGGGTTGCCATCCAGGGCCCTGGGGACCTCTGGGCCATTTAATAAAAAATAAATAAAAAATAAATAAATAAACAAAAATAAAAAAATAAACATTTATAAAAAAAAAAAAGGGGGGTTTGCCACATGGGGCCCTGGGGACCTCTGAGCCCTTGTATTATATATATATATATATATATATATATATATATATATATATATATATATATATATATATATATATATAAATAAAAAATAACAAAAATATATAAAAAAAAGATTTTTTTTTATAAAAAAAGGAGGGTTGTCACCTGGGCCCCTGGGGACCTCCGGACCCCTAAAAAAAAAAAATTGATCCTTTGATAAAAAATAAAATAAAAATATATTAAAAAATATATATATTTTTTTTATAAAAAAAAAAAAATGGGGGTTACCATCTGGGGCCCTGTGGGCCTCTGGGCCCCTGGGGACCTCTGGACCTCTAAAAAAAAAATTGGCCCTTTAATAACAAAATAAAAAAATAAATATATTAAAAAATATATATATATTTTTTATAAAAAAAAATATAAAAAAAATGGGTGTTGCCATCTGGGGCCCTGTGGGCCTCCGGACCCCTAAAGGGAGTTGCCATCCGGGCCCCTGGGGACCTCCGGGCCCCTTACAGGTGTACTGCCTGTACCCCCCTGATGGCGGCCCTGTGGGGAACCCATCCTGATAGTGGCAGAATTCTGTAGAATCTGTAGCTCAGGCGGCGAGATGCTCCCATTGCTAGCGATCGAGATTCAGCCGCACTCAGGCCAGTGATTGAGCGACAACTTTGTCTCGGCAATAGAAAGAACAATTCCATTGGGACAGGCAGATTGTCTTTGAATTACCTGTCTGGTATCAGCCTAAAAGTCTGCAAGTGTTCTACAATGAAAACAGCCGGGGAAGAGGCAGCACTCGTAGAGTTAACTGTCCATGTTTTCATTCAGGTTAGTGAGATATGACAGTTTACAGTACACACAGGAATGCTTTGTGCAGGTGAGCCGGGAACGGGCCGGTGTGGGTGAGTTCCACCTGGATGGGCAGAGAGTGGAGTTATATATACACAACACCCTGAGCTATACGTCCCCCTATAAAACACGCAGAGGTCGGGCTCTGCAGACACTAAGACTGCGTATTTCAGGATGGCTACCAAAGTAGAGATCAGGGTGAACAACGCCGACATGGCGGCGGCCAAGGAACATGCCATGGCAGTGTCCCGGGATTACATTTCCAACCCCAGGCTGCGTGAGTAAATTCTTACATATAAATTTTAACTTTTTATCTTTTTCATACAACTATGAGTCCTTTGTTTAACCAAAAACATTTCTTTTGCCCTCGTTATTATATTGGAGTGACTTGTCATGCAGTTTGACAGGTGATGTTCTGTAACATTTGTGGTCATTGTAGAAGTTTTCCATGCATTGGGGGTTTGTAGAAATTTCCTTGTTCACATTGGAGTGACTTGTTAGGCCTCGTACACACGTCCGAGGAACTCGACGGACGAAACACATCGTTTTGCTCGTCGAGTTCCTTGTGAAGCCGCCGAGGATCTCGGCGAGCCAAATTTTCCCATTCCCGTCGAGGAAAAAGAAGACATGCTCTCTTTTTGGCCCGACGAGATCCTCAACGGTTTCCTCGTCGAAAAGTGTACACACGACCGGTTTCCTCTGCAAAAAAAAAAACCCAGCAAGCTTCTTGCTGGTTTTTGCCGAGAAACTCGATCGTGTGTACGAGGCCTCATGCAGTTTGACAGGTGATGTTCTCTAACATTGGTGGTCATTGTAGAAACATTCCATGCATTGGAGGTTTGTAGAAAGCCCCACCACTAATTGGTGGTCAATGTAGGTGGGAGATCAAACCTACTTTCAAGGAATCCCTAGTAACCTCAGGAGGAACCCTGGTTGAGAATAACTAGTGTAGACCTCCCAACTATCTGGAGTAAGAAAGATGGACCTTTTAGCACAAAATATTAGGGCAATGGGTAAACTCTTGCTACACCCCCAATGGCTTGGTCTATAACAAATGAAATTTCAAGAATGAGCACTTTGTGTATTTTTTTAATTTACTATAGATTATTGAAGGACTATATCATGTCTATTGTACTGGTGACCATCGTCATCAAGACAGAAAGTGATGGAAAGTTCCAAATTTTAGAAGCATTGGAGGTTTGTAAAATTTTTCTCCTGTGCTTTGGTGGTCAATGTAGGTGGAAGGTCAAACCTACTTTCAAGGAATCCCTAGTAACCTCAGGAGGAACCCTGGTTAAAAATAACTGATGTAGAACTTCCAACTTTCTGGAGTAAGAAAGATGGACTTTTTAGCACAAAATATTAGGGCAATGAGTAAACCCTTGCTACACCCCCAATGGCATGGTCCATAACAAATTACATTTCAAGAATGAGCACTTTGTGTATTTTTTTTTAAATTTACTATAGATTATTGTTTTCAATATCTTTTTATTAATCAATTTTTCTTAAATACAAAAATGTACGATTATACAAGATTCTGTTACAATATGCTTTTATTCCTTCTCATTATTTACTATACAGAGTCTTGATCAATATCTATTCATTTCTTTATCATAAAAACAAAATATCTTTCAACATTTACCTACATATATTCCTATTATCTTCCATACCCATTCATCCTAGCATCCAAACGATCAACCAGACAACAAATAAAAGGGGGGGGGAAATGTCTCCCCCTTATTCTCTCTTCCATCCCTTTCCATTTATTCACTATTCACTTAATTTACATGTAGCGCCCCCCCCCCCTACTTTCAGTATGGGCACTACACTAAAGTTAGTGGGGAATAAGAGATTTGCATTGCTCCCATTCACTAATTGTTTAAATTTCTGGGACTTCTGTCATTCCAGAAATGTCCGCTGGGTCAGTCTGTGGTCCAGGGATGCAATATCATTCCTGGCCAGCAGATGGCGCCAGGGGGATTCTGGCAGAGAAAGTTTTCCCCAGCAGTCAATTGGAGAAGTTTCTTCCTCGCGGGGCATGCTGGGGAGGAGTATATCTGTGACAGGGGTCATGTGTTCTAAAATCTTCGCACCCACCTGGCCAGAGTTGCAGTCTACGAAAACCCTCATCCGGAGGTACAAGGGGACCTCAGTGACTTGCTGGGTTCCCGGTTCTATTGAAGGGATCCCAGGCTGAGTGCCGCGCGATTGGGGAGTCGGTTTGAGGGGGACCCGGAGGCAGGTCGTCCAACAGAGCCTGGACAAACCAATTGGGGATCCGGTGACCAGAGTACTGACAGGTATGTTGCTGTCATCTGGTGACCAACGCAGAAATGTACTGGGAGGATTGCTCTATTAATTTACCTAGCTCAGTTATTGTCCTTGGCCCGTGAGACAGGCCCGCATCCTCCCAGAAATCCTTAGTGACTGCTTGGCTGCCAGACTTGTGAAAAAGGAGTCTGTCTGGGGGCACTTTACCCACTCAGTTGGAGTGGCGACATGTTACAAATTGGTACTATACGGAGCAGTACTAACTGCTCCATTTAATATCCAGGCCTGATACTGCACAGTTCCCTCCTCTCTTTCTTCATCAACCTTGACCTTCCTAACTGCTGTTGATGTTGGCCGTGTTGGGCCTGGAAAATAAAGCATTGAGAAAACCTTTTTTCACTGTCTGGACCTTCGCTCACTGCTTTTGTTCTCACTATTGCACCTTTAGACAACGCCAGGGTAACTTAG
Source organism: Rana temporaria (assembly GCF_905171775.1). Taxonomy (NCBI): domain Eukaryota; kingdom Metazoa; phylum Chordata; class Amphibia; order Anura; family Ranidae; genus Rana; species Rana temporaria. The sequence goes on along the minus strand of NC_053489.1, from coordinate 659,470,156 downwards.
CAGGCCGGTCCCAAAACAAATCAGCGGCTCCTTCGGGGGTAAGCGCTACATACATTTCCCCTTTATATTTCTCCTTATTTTCCCATTCATAAATAATCTTTCATTTTTTTGGAGAACCGAAATTCATCCAATTTTTGCCATATTTCTGGCATTTGGCTATTTATGTATCCTTCTTCTCTTATTTGTCTTTCCATACTATAGATTATTGAAGGTCTATATCATCTCTATTTGTACTGGTGACCATCGTCATTAAGACAGAAAGTGATGGAAAGTTCCAAATTTTAGAAGCATTAGAGGTTTGTAGAAATTTGCCCCTGTGCTTTGGTGGTCAATGTAGATGGGAGATCAAACCTACTTTCAGGGAATCCCTAGCAACCTCAGGAGGAACCCTGGAGGTCTATGGAACCCTGGTTAAGAATAACTGGTGTAGACCTCCCAACTTTCTGAAATAAGAAAGATGGACCTTTTAGCACAAAATATTAGGGCAATGGGTAAACTCTTGTTACACTCCCAATGGCATGGTCCATAACAAATTACATTTCAAGAATGAGCAGTTTGTGTATTTTTTTTATTTAGTATAGATTATTGAAGGACTAGAACCTCTATCAGATTCCTGCTGCTGTCTTTGTCCCCACTAAGCTGAATGAGCAATTCTATTTGTACTGGTGACCATCGTCATCAAGACAGAAAGTGATGGAAAGTTCAAAATTTTAGAAGCATTGAAGGTTTTTAGAAATGTGCCCCTGTGCTTTGGTGGTCAATGTGGGTGGGAGATCAAACTTACTTTCAAGGAATGAAAATCTTAAATCTTAAAAATCTCCATAGGCGACGTTTTAATTTTTTCTTACAGGTTACCAGTTTAGAGTTACAGAGGAGGTCTAGTACTAGAATTGTTGCTCGCGCTCTAATGCACGCGGCGATACCTCACATGTGTGGTTTGAACTCTGTGTACATATGTGGGCGGGACTTATGTGTGTGTTCGCTTCTGAACGTGAGCTACCGGGAACAGGGGGCACTTTTATTTTCTATTTTTTTATTTTACTTATTTTTTTTATTTTTACACTTTTTTTTTACATTTTAATTTTTAATGATCACTTTTAATCTTATTACACTTTGATTTTTGATCACTTTTATTCCCATTACATTCCTTGTAATAGGAATAAAAGTGATCAAAAGAATTTTAAATGTAAAAAAAAAGTGTAAAAATAAAAAAATTAAGTAAAAAAAAAACCAAAAACTTTTTTTCAAAGAGCACCTATCCCTTGTAATAAGAATCTTTCGTGACAGGTCCTCTTTATGGAGAGATGTAGGGTTAATAAGATCCTGCATCTCTCCTCCAAGCTGGAAAGCATGAGATCCGAAAAAAAATCACGATCTCATGCTGACAGCCGCGATCGGGACATCCGGGAACCTGGGTGTGACCTGGGTGTGACGTCATAACGTCGCACCCGGGCTTCCGATCACCGGAAATCTCTATCGTCGGCATCCGGTGCCCGATGGCACCGGATGACGGCGGGAGAGGGGGGACGCCCCTATCCCTTGTAATAGGAAGAGATGCAGGGTCAGTAAGACCCCACATCTCTCCTCCAGGCTGGAAAGCATGAGATCGTAAAAAATAAATAAATCACGATCTCATGCTAGCAGCCGCGATCGTGGCTTTGTTTACATCCGGGAACCTGGGCGTGACGGCATAACGTCGCGCCCGGGCCTCCGACGGTCATAGAGAATGACTGGTGAGCATACGGTCACCGGAAATCTCTATCGTCGGCATCCGGTGCCCGATGGCTCCGGATGGCGGCGGGAGGGGGGGGACTTCCCATCCCGTCGCCTATAAGCAGGGCCGATCCTCCCTATAGGCTCACTATGCAAGCCGCTTAGGGCCCCGCAAAGCTGCGAAGGGCCCCCCAAATTACTAGAGGCCCCGCCTGGTGAGAAGTCATTTTCGCCCCCCTCACCCTGCTTCTAAACTCGCTGGCTGAGTCATTTCCGACAGCAGAACACCCCCTCCCCCCGCTTCTCAACTTTCTTTAATGTGACATGTCACTGTCGTCAGCGCCCCCCGCTTCTCATTTTTAATGTGCCATGTCATTTTGCTTAGGGCCCCAGGGAGGTCTGGATCGGCACTGCCTATAAGAACGATCAAGCGGCGGAACTGCCTCTTTGATCGCTCTTATCGTGCACAGAATCGCTGGCTGCAAAGAATGATATCTGAATGATGCCTGTAGCTGCACCCATCATTCAGATATCCCTGCCAAAAGTCCAGGACGTCATATGACGTCATATGACGTCCTTGGGCTGGAAGTGGTTTGGAAAGGTCCTCATCAGAAGTGGTCATAAGGAATAATGAAGGATTTTTTTTATTGTTGTGGATTATTTATGAATATCGGGGATATTTCCAGGGACAAATCTTCCCAATCAGCCAGTATGAGCTTTTATTATAGACAGAAGTATTGGAGTCGGGTGTTCCTGTACAGGTCACGGGGTGTGTCGGAGTTTTGGTAACAGAGGAGAGAGTGGAAAGCTTGTTGTGTAAACATCATCACCGGTATAAAGAGTGAAGTACATTCATACAAAACACGGCACTCATTTATAAAGGTCTGGCTGTAGAACATTTAACAAGGTGACCTTGACGTAAGAAGTGACCTCTATCGTGTGTTCCAAGACAGAAGGAAAAAGTTGAGGAACCCTCAAGCCATCTTCGTAGTTTAACCCGTCCAGCTCCCCCCCCCCCTCCGGTACACCGCCTAAGGAGCACAACAAGTTTTACATTTCTGCTATGGGCCTTTCTATCCAGCAATAACTTTGTTTTATGTAAGATAATAAAGCTCTAAAAACAGGTGCATCTCAAAAAAATGAGAATATCATCAAAAAGTTCATTTATTTTAGTAATTCAATTCAAAAAGTATAAAACTTGTATTTTATATATATTCATTACACACGGTGTGATATACAGTATATTGCCAAAAGTCTTGGGACACCTTCCTTTACACACACCGTCAACCACTTCAGCCCCGGATCATTTGGCTGGCCAAAGACCAGAGCACTTTTTGCGATTCGGCACTGCATCGCTTTAACTGACAATTGCGCGGTCGTGCGACGTGGCTCCCAAACAAAATTTGCGTTCTTTTTTTTTTCCCACAAAAATAGAGAGTTCTTTTGGTGATATTTGATCACCCCTGCAGGTTTTTTATTTTTTGCGCTATAAACAAAGGTAAGGTGACAATTTTTAAAAAAAAAACTATATTTTTAACTTTTTGCTATAATAAATATCCCCAAAAAAAATAATATATATATATATATATATATATATATATAAAAAAATGTTATCCTCAGTTTAGGCCAAAACTTATTCTTCTACATATTTTTGGTAAAATAAAAAACGCATTAAGCGTTTATTGATTGGTTTGCGCTAAAGTTATAGGGCCAGATACACAAAGCAGTTACACTGGCGTATCTATTGATACGCCACGTAACTGCTAGTTTGCTCCGGCGTATCTTTGTTTTGTATCCACAAAACAAGATACGCCTGAAGCTGGGCTAGATCCGACTGATGTACGTCTTAGTACACCGTCGGATCTGAGGTGCATATTTACGCTGGCCGCTAGGTGGCGCTTCTGTCGATTTCCGTGTCAAGTATGCAAATGAGCTAGATACGCGAATCCACAAACGTACGTCCGGCCGGCGCATTTTTTTACGCCGTTTCCGTAAGGCTTTTTTCGGCGTAACGTTACCCCTGCTATATGAGGCGCAGCCAATGTTAAGTATGGACGTCGGGCCAGCGTCGAATTTTCCGTCGTGTACGTCGTTTGCGTAAAACGCTCGCGAATAGGGCTTTGCGTAGAATGACGTTCACGTCGAAAGCATTGGCTTGTATCGGGTTAATTTGGAGCATGCGCACTGGAATACTCCCACGGACGGCGCATGCGCCGTTCAGAAAAAACGTCATTTACGTCGGGTCAAGACGTATTAACATAAAACACGCCCACATCTCATCCATTTGAATTGCGCGCCCTTACGCCGACACAGTTACACTACGCCGCCGTAACTTACGGCGCAAATTCTTTGTGGATACAGGAAATACGCTGTAAGTTACGGCGGCGTAGTGTATCTGAGATACACTACGCCGGACGTAAAGACGCGCCGCGCTACGTGGATCTGGCCCATAGCGTCTACAAAATAGGGGATAGTTTTATGGCATTTTTATTAATAATTTTTTTTTACTAGTAATGACGGCGATCATCGGTTTTTTTATCGTGACTGCGACATTATGGCGGACACATCGGACGTGGCTCCCAAACAAAATTGACGTCCTTTTTTCCCCCACAAATGGAGCTTTCTTTTGGTGGTATTTGATCACCTGCGCTATAAACAAAAATAAGGAGACAATTTTGAAAAAAAAGCAATATTTTTTTATTTTTGCTGTAATAAATGTCCCCAAATAATATATAAAACATTGTTTTCCTCAGTTTAGGCCGATATGTATTCTTCTACATATTTTTGGTAAAAAAAATCGCAATAAGCGTTTATTGATTGGTTTGTGCAAAAGTTATAGCGTTTACAAAATAGGGGGTATTTTTATGGCATTTTTAATAATCATTTTTTCTTACTAGTAATGGCGGCGATCAGCAATTTTTATCGTGACTGCGACATTATGGCGGACACATCGGACGCTTTTGACGCCATTTTGGGACCATTGTTCTTTATACAGCCATCAGTGCTATAAAAATGCACGGATTACTGTAAAAATTACACTGGCAATGAAGGGGTTAACCAGTAGGGCCGCTGAAGGGGTTAAGTGTGCCATAGGGATTGATTATAACTGTAGGGGGATGGGCTACGTGTGACACAACACTGATCACCGCTCCCGATTACAGGAAGCTGTGATCAGGGGAAATGCTTGTTTACATTAGCATTTCCCCATTCTTCCTCTCCGTGAGACGATCGCGGGTATCCCCCGCAGACATTGAGTCCGCAGGACCCGCAGTCGGACTCATGGAGCTCTCGGCGGGCGCGCATGCGCGCCCACAATGCCACATCTTAAAGGGGAGGTACAGGTACGTCCATTTGCCCAGCTGTGCCATTGTGCCGACATATATAGTCGTGCACTGGTCCTTAAGCGGTTAATGGCATCTCAATCTTAGGTCTGTAGGGTTCAATATGGTGTTGGCCCAACCTTTGCATCTATAACAGCTTCAACTCTTCTGGGAAGGCCGTCCACAAGGTTTAGGAGTGTGTCTATGGGAATGTTTGACCATTCTTCCAGAAGCACATTGGTGAGGTCAGGCACTGATGTCGGATGAGAAGGCTGTGTATAAACTGCCCTAGTCTGTGTATATACTACCCTAGCATGTCTGTATACTGCGCTAGTCTGTGTATATACTGCCCTAACCTGTCTGTATACTGCCATGCCTAGATACTGCCCTAGTCTGTGTATATACGGCCCTAGTCTGTGTATATACTGCCCTAGTCTGTAAAAAATGCGCCCTAGTCTGTCTGTATACTGCCCTAGCCTGTCTATATACTACCCTAGCCTGTCTACATACTGCCCTAGCCTATCTGTATACTACCCTAGTCTGTCTGTATATTGCCCTAATCTGTATGTATACTGCCCTAGCCTGTGTATATACTGCCCTAGCCTGTGTATATACTGCCCTAGCCTGTCTATATACTGCTCTAGCCTGTTTGTATACTGCCCTAGCCTGTCTATATACTGCCCTAGCCTGTGTGTTTGCTGCCCTAGTCTGTCTGTATACTGCCCTAGCCTGTGTATATACTGCCCTAGCCTGTGTATATACTGCCCTAGCCTGTGTGTTTGCTGCCCTAGTCTGTCTGTATACTGCCCTAGCCTGTCTATATACTGCCCTAGCCTGTATATATACTGCCCTAGCCTGTGTGTTTGCTGCCCTAGTTTGTCTGTATACTGCCCTAGCCTGTCTATATACTGCCCTAGACTGTCTGTATACTGCCCTAGCCTGTCTATATACTGCTCTAGCCTGTATATATACTGCCCTAGTTTGTCTATATACTGACCTAGTCTGTCTGTATACTGCCCTAGCCTGTCTATATACTGCTCTAGTCTGTCTGTATACCGCCCTAGTCTGTCTGTATACTGCCCTAGCCTGTGTGTATGCTGCCCTAGTCTGTCTGTATACTGCCCTAGCCTGTCTATATACTGCCCTAATCTGTCTGTATACTGCCCTTGCCTGTTTTTATACTACCCCAGCCTGTGTATATACTTCCCTAGTCTGTCTGTATACTACTCTAGCCTGTGTATATACTGCCCTAGTCTGTCTGTATACTACCCTAGCCTGTGTATATACTGCCCTAGCCTGTGTATATACTACCCTAGCCTGTGTATTTACTGCCCTAGCCTGTCTATATACTGCCCTAGCCTGTGTATATACTACCCTAGCCTGTGTATATACTGCCCTAGCCTGTGTATATACTGCCCTAGCCTGTCTATATACTGCCCTTATCTGTCTATAATATACTGCCCTAGCCTGTGTATATACTGCCATAGCCTGTGTGTATATTACCCTAGTCTGTCTGTATACTGCCCTAGCGTGTCTATATACTGCCCTAGCCTGTCTGTATACTGCCCTGTGTATATACTGCCATAGCCTGTGTGTATACTGCCCTAACCTGTCTGTATACTGCCCTAGCCTGTTTTTACTGCCCAAGCCTGTCTGTACACTACCTTAGCCTGTCTATGTATACTACCCTAGCCTGTGTATATACTACCCTTGCCTGTCTATATACCTTGGCGTGAGAAAGCGAGCCGGTGCCGTCACTGTTTGTCTTCAGGCCTGGTCCAGAGGCGCAGGTGCGGGCCTGCGGACCACGGCTGAGGAAATAAGGGGAGAGGCAGCGCAAAAATCTCCACCCCAGCCACCTCCAACGTAAAAATGGGCAGGACAGAGGGGGTGGAGTCAGGGGCGGAGCCAATGGGGGCAGCAAAATTAGGTTTCACCCGAGAAGTCAAAAATCCTTGCACCAGGTCTAGCTCTAGCGCGCAGCCTATGATTGACAGCCTCAGCTGTGAATGTTTCTCTTAAAAACTGTGTAGAAGGGGGTGTGCCTATTTCCTCCACTCAGGTCTCAGATTACACTCAGCTCCCTGCCCTATGCTGTGTACAGGGCCGTCTTTATTATTAATTGGACCCTGCGCAAAAATTTTCTTGGGCCCCCCCTCTATGCAATTTCGCTCTCCACCTGCTCTGAGACATACAATAAATAGCAGCTAGACTCAAAATCAGTTTACTGAATCAGATCAGGCAGCGATTACGATTGGTTGCCAGAGGTTACAGTGTATCATTACCGCTCACTAAATGGTTGCTAGAGGTTACCCCCCCGACCAATTTGCTTACCTTTGCAGAACAGGCTGATGTTGGGCTTAATGACCACAGTTGCAGGCAGGACTTTTACACACGCCCCTTTACCTCCTCAGTGGGCAGCATTCAGTATAGGTGATGGTGGATGTGACCTCAGGGAGGCATGATATACATATGAATGCCGCCTTTATTTACATATTAATGCAGCCGGTCCGCGGCTATTTACATATCAATGCCACCGTTATTTACATATCAATGCAGGTAATTTACATGTAAAAACAGGGTCTGCAGGTGAGTCATCTATACACAATAGGACCAAGCTGGGCAGCATTAGTAACAGCACTTCACACTGAGATATCAGGACACAACACAGGACTTAAACATTTAGGGAATTTAAACTGGGATAGTTGGCAAGTATGAGACAGGCTCTTTGGGACCCACAACAATGATAGGGCCCAGGGCAGCTTTCCCTTTTGCCCTCTCTTCTGGAAACTCAGAAATGCTGTGTAAATGAGGCACTTTAAACAGATGTAGAGCAGAGAGGGCTGCAGACAGACATACTGGCCTAGATTCACGTAGGGTTGCATAACGTTATGCGGGCGTAGCGTATCTTATTTACGCTACGCCGCCACTACTTAGAGAGGCAAGTGCTGTATTCACAAAGCACTTGCGTCCTAAGTTACGGCGGCGTAGCGTAAATCGGCACGGCGTAATCGCGCGTAATTCAAAGTAGGCAGGTCGTGGGAGTGTTGTATTTAAATTAAGCGTGACCCCATGTAGATGCATGGCCGAATGAACGGCCAAAGATTACACCCAAAGATACGCCGGCTCAATGCCTGTGACGTGAACGTAACCTACGCACAGCCCCATTCACGTACGACTTACGTAAACGACGTAAAAAGATACGCTTGTTCCGACGTCCATACCTTGCATGGGCTGCGCCACCTAGAGACCAGCTTTATCTTTACACCGGCGTATGGCTTACGTAAACGTTGTAACTAATTGCGTGAATCGGCGCATCTTGCTCCTTTACATATTCGACGCGGAAATCAACGGAAGCGCCACCTAGCGGCCAGCGGAAAAATGCACCCCAAGATACGACGGCGTAGGTGACTTATGCCGCTCGTATCTTGGCCAAATCTATGCGTAACTGATTCTATGAATCAGGCGCATAGATACGACGGCGGCCATTCGGACTTACGACGGCGTATCTGGAGATACGCCGTCGTAAGTCTTTGAGAATCTGGGCTATATAATGTATGTAGGAGGATCTGCTTTAGCTCTGTGTATCACCTGAGGCCGGTCACTTCACAACCACTTTCATATTAGGCTAGTATGCTGGGACCTCTAGTTCCCCAATGGCTGAAGGCCCAAATGCTAAGTGCAATACAAAAGATCCTCTCAGATGCCAATCTGTGCCATCTCTGTTTCCTCTGAGCGCTGGTAATGTGCCCAATGAAGTACATGCATGGGGCTGAGTCAAGCGGCTGGGTATGAATTTGGCAGGAAGGCTCGTCGTTCATTAGCGGGGCTCGGGGGTTAAGGTCTGAAGCTATCTAAGCGTCAGACCATCTGGTCATTAGCTGCCTGGAAGCCTTGTGCTGTGGTCACCTCCGCTTAATTACTGGAGCTACACAATTAGCATCTTGTTCAAACACCCAGCAACACTGGCAGGCATCGCGCCCAACTCTCCGAGATGGGAAAGAGGGACACCCTTTCATTACAAAACTATTAGACAATACGCCCCCCCCCCCCCCCGCCACAATTCAAAAACAGACTGGCCAAATTATAAGCAGCCTTCACATTTTCAGGTACTTGATGTACACCTAACGAATGTTGTCCTACAAATAAAGACTGAGGCCCTGTTCACACCTGAGCGATTTCTGCCTGAAGTTTATGGCCCGGATTCACATACATCGCCGCATATTTATGCGGGCGTAGCGTATCTAATATAGGCTACGCCGACGCAGCGCACAGAGGCAAGCACTGGATTCACCAAGCACTCGCTCCCACTCGCTCTTAAAGATACGCTGGGTTTCCTCGGCGTAAGCCAGCGTAGGTGGAAGTGGGCGTGAGCCATGCTAATGAGGCGTGACCCCATGCAAGTGATGGGGCAAGCGCCATAGAAGTACTTAAAATGAACGGCGCATGCGCCGTCCCGTGGCCGCATCCCTGTGCGCATGCTCAGAATCACGTCGGAACTACTCCCTAAGATACGACGGATCACTGCCTACGACATGAACGTAACCTACGCCCAGCCCTATTCACGTACTACGTAAACGACAAAAGATACGACGGCTGTGTTCCCTGGTCCATACCTTTGCATGAGTTGCGCCTCCTATATGGGGAATAACTTTACACCGGACGTACGACTTACGCAAACCGTGTATATTATGCGCCGGTCGCAAGTACGTTCGTGAATCGGCGTATCTCCCTCATTTGCATATGGAAGCGGCAAATGCGCCCAGCGTAAATATGCGCCCACGATACGCCGGCGTAGGAAAGTTACATCGGTCGGATGAAGCCTATTTTCAGGCGTATCTCAGTTTATGGGCACGGCGCATAGATACGACGGCGCATACTTACACTTAGGCGGCGTATCTTGAGATACGTCGGCGTAAGTGCTTTGTGAATCCGGGCCTATAGCTCTAAAATGCTCAACAAGCCAAATCCCATTAATTTCAATGGCCCCTGTTCACATCTGAGCATTCTGTCACCTGAAGGAAAATGCCTGTTGCTCAAAAAACGTGCAGGAGCTTCTTTTTGGCAGATTGGAGGCAGATTGGCCCCCATAGACTTCATTGGGTTACGCCTGGAAATGTGCAACATGAGCGTTTTACAATCGCATTTTCTGCTCAAACAGCAGCTTTCAGGGCTGGTTACTATGGGAAACTGACCACTGGGAAAGGAGCCAGATAACTGACCCCCTCACTACCGGTGGTCCCCTCACCTACACCAGGTACCACGCTTTATGACTGGCTGCCATGTACCTTGCACTAGTTCTTGATTACCCCAGGCATTGCATTCCTCCTCTGACTTGTCCTGCTGAGTTCACCTTGTAGTAGTGGCTTTTTTTTATGTGCTTTACTGACCCTAGTTCTGTCGTACACCAGAAACCATGATGTATCCCATTAACCTATTTCAGACTAGGCTTGGAACAGTTGATACAACTTTTACTTGAACATATTGATGATACAGTTCAACTTGAACATATGCAGTAGAATGTCTCTAACTATCTCTATTAGGCTGCCCAGGCATACCTCCAGAAGGTAGTAGTCCATGCTTGGTGCTCTCCAGGGGCTGGTAGATCTCTGGGCTCCCGGTGCCTTCTGATGGACTGCAAGGCACATCAGCCCTTCTCTGGAGTATGCAGCGGTCACAACGTTTCTTCTTGTGTGGGCCAAAGCCCTGGAACCCCGGCCTCCTCCTTTTTTGCCTGGTGCCTTCCGATGGACTGCAAGGCACATCAGTCCTCCTCTGGACTCTGCAGAGGTCCCCAAGCGTACACTAGTTGACTCTTTCTTTCCCATTCCATGTGGCTCGGCTAGGGGTCTCTGTAATACAGGTTCGGTACCGGCTGGTATAGAAAACTGACCACTGGGGAGGGAGCAAGATCACCTAACCATTCACTACCGGAGGACCCATCACCTACACAAGGCACTACTCTTCATAACTGGCTTCCATGTACTGTTAAACCTTAACTATCTCTATTAGGCTGCCTAGGCATACCTTCACAATGTAGTAGTCCATGCTTGGTGTTCTCCAGGGACTGGTAGATTTTCAGGCTCCTGGGGCATTTCAACAGATTGCAAGGCACAACAGCTTTCCTCTGGACTCTGCAGCAGTCGCAACATTTCTTTTTATGTGGACCAAAGCTCTGGAACCCAGCGCTGTATCCTGGCCTAGGCCAACAAGGCCCATGTCTAGGGCAGCACTTTGCAAGGGGGTGGCACGGAAAGAGTCCCCGCCGGCTTGCGCTACACTGTTAGTGTAACGCAAGCTGCTTCTAATTTTGACTGTCCTATCATCCTTGACCAAAAACCTTCATCAGTGTGCTATATGTTTTCTGCTGCACCATTGGCATTGTTATATCTTCTTAGTCCATTCCATAAAATTATCCGAAATTTGTGCTTAACGTAGAACTATAGGCATAATATAACACTTTTTTTCCATTTTGGATAGAGAAGGGAGGGTTATAGCCCCTGTCAGATTATTTCTTACCACCCCTGTCCCAATCCAGAGATTTTCCTTCACTTCCTGCCCCATAGCCAAACAGGAAGTGAGAGGAAATCTATGCAAATGAAGGGAATCCATTCCCCCCAGGCCCTAAGAACTAGTGTCCCCACTCGAACATTTCAGGGTGGGTCTTAAACAGAAATGGGTGTGGCCTTGACAGGAAGGGGTGGGTCATATTTAAATTAGGGGGTGCACGGGTTTAGTCAGGTATGGGCAGCACAAAACCTAAATACACTACTGCGTTTACCCCTTTCCCAGCCTAGGGCAGCCAACTGCCTAGCTAAACCATAGACAATCAGTCTACAGAAGAAGTTCAATTCAATATAACTCACTAGTAATAGCTATACTGTGCCCTGGATAAATGAAGCCCTTCAGAGATGAGTGTTCCTGTAGTTCTGGTCACCCCTCTTCTAGTAGAATCTGTGGATAAAATTCATACTACAAGTAAATGAAGTGGTCTGTCTTATATTTTCACAGTTGCAGTGTTTCCTGATTAGGCTTACACATCCACCAACTACCTTGCCTGAATGATAATAGTCCTTTTCCTTCAAGTCAACTGCTACCTCAGGTTGACTGTCCTTTAAAGTGGGGGTCCACACAAAAAGCGAACCTCCGCTTTTCAGAACCCTCCGGTGTCACATTTGGCACCTTTCAGGGGGAGGGGGGTGTAGATACCTGCATAATACAGGTATTTGCACCCACTTCCAGGGATAGACTCCTGCGGGAGTCATGCCCCTTCCCCCCCGCTCAGCCCCGGATTTCCCACAAGGCCACTGAGGCAAGGCCTTGGGGCGGCAGGGCGCCAAGGGGCGGCAGTGGCATGGATTCCCCCGACACCCGTAACATACAGTGCTCTTCTCATCTCAGCTGTGACAGGAGTTCGAGCACAGTGCTAGGACTCCTGTTTTGGAGGTGACAGGGTCAATAAAGACCTGTCACCTCCAATTGCTATCACACAAAGTGAAAAAAATTAAAATTGATAAAAAAATAATAAGAAATAATAATTAAATTAAATTAATAAAATAAAAAAGTAAAGAATAAGAAAAATTATTAGAAAATTATACAAAAATAAAAAAAAGTAAGCGACAAGCTACAAATAAATAAAAATAAAATAAGTGATATAAAAGTGAAAAAAAAAGAAAAAAAATATTTGACCGCCCCTGCCATCCGGGTGCCATTCTCCGTTGATTTGGGGGGGGGGGGTGGTAGTTCGGTTGGCGGGCAGGGGATGCATTGCGGAACCTGGCCTTGGGGCGGCAGGGAGAGCAAATCCGGCCCTGCCCCCGCTGTCTTCTGGGAAACACACTGGTCCCAGGAGACAGAGGGGACCAGTGAGGACGGGCCGCACCACTCGCGCATGCGCAGTAGGGAACCAGGCAGTGAAGCCGCAACGCTTCACTTCCTGATTCCCTCACCGAGGATGGCGGCAGGGGAAACCGAGAGACGAGCGATCGCTCGGCCTCGGCTGCCGACATTGCGGGCGCGCTGGACAGGTAAATGTCCATTTTCATCAGCTGCAGTATTTGTAGGTGCTGGCTTTTAAAAAAAAAAATCCGGTGGACCTCCGCTTTAAATACGTTTACTGCGCTTCGCTGTATGGAGCGTCACTCTGGGAATGGCTGACAGTCGGCCCTTCAAAAGCTGAAAAGGGGTGGAAATGTTTGGCCTCAGAACAATGAGTTTTTGATGAGGCAAAGAGTTAAGGGGGGATAACGAGCCGCTAATCATTTTCACACCATCAGGCATGGTATGTGATAGAGAAGGAGTCATCAGCTGCGGGACCCTGCGCTCCTATTGGAATTATGTCACATGGAATCACGTCTGCTTGATATCATTCAGGAAGCAGGCCTCGCACAGCTGCACAGATCCAAGCCGGATCCCCCACTTCTCTTTCCTGAGAGCTGCAAAGACATGAAAATGAGTTGAAGTCTAATTAACTCTTCCAACTAGTGGCCAGATTGGAAAAGTTTTTTAAAAATTGTTAGTGAACTGAGGTTTTTACTGTACAGGTCTGGATCCGAGAGACCAGATCAGCACCTATGACTTATTTTGTTTGGTGCTAAGGGAGGTTTGTAAGCCATTGCCTGTCCTTATACTTAAAGCCAAATTCCACCCAAAAGTGGAACTCCCGCTTTTCGGAACCCTCCCCCCCTCCGGTGTCACATTTGACACCTTTCAGGGGGGAGGAGGGTGCAGATACCTCTATAAAACAGGTTTTTGCACCACTTCCGGGTTTTGACCCCCGCGAGAGTCACGCCCCTTCGCGTCACCCCCCCCCCCGCTGTCTTCTGGGAAACACTGGCCCAGATTCTCCTAGAGGCGCCTATCTATAGGCGGGCGTAGCGTATCTCAGATACATTACGCCGCCGTAACTTAGTGAGGCAGGTCCCGTATTCACAAAGAACTTGCGCCCAAAGTTACGGCGGCGTAGTGTAACTGTGCCGTCGTAAGCCCGCGTAATTCAAAGTAGGCTGGTGTGGGCGTGTTTTATGGTAATGAATAGTGACCCGACGTGATTGACGCTTTTAACGAACGGCGCATGCGCCGTCCGTGAACGTATCCCAGTTCGCATGATCAAAATTACGCAGCAAATAGTCAATGCTTTCGACGTGAACGTAACTTACGTCCAGCCCCATTCACGGACGACTTATGCAAACGATGTAAAATATGACGCCGTTCGTACGTTTCCGACGTCCATACCTAACATTTATGAGGGGTAACTGTACGCCGGCGTATGTCTTACGTAAACGACATATCTTGATACGCCGGGCGCACGTACGTTTGTGAATCGGCGTATCTAGCTTATTTGCATATTCGACACGGAAATCTACGGAAGCGCCACCTAGCGGCCAGCGGAAATATGCAACTAAGATACGCCGCTCGTATCTAAGCCGAATTTATGCGTAACTGATTCTAAGAATCAGGCGCATAGATACGACGGCTCACATTCGGACTTACGACGGCATACGTGGAGATACGCCGTCGTAAGTCCTTTGAGAATCTGGGCCACAGTGTTCCCAGGATAGAGCGGGGACCAGTGACGGCGCGCCGCGCACTCACGCATGCGCAGTAGGAAACCGGACAGTGAAGCCACAAGGAAACTGACTGGAAACTGACTGCATGGTGTGAACTAGAGCCAACTAGAGCCATTTGAATACATGGAAAACACTGTGGGCCAGATTCACGTAGCTCAGCGGATCTACGTGAATTAAGATCCGCTCCCGCAAGTTTAGGAGGCAAGTGGCTAATTCACAAACCACTTACCTCCAAACTTGCGACGGCGGATCCTAAATCCCCCGGCGGAATTCAAATTCCGCGGCTAGGGGAGTGTACTATTTAAATCAGGCGCGTTCCCGCGCCGATTTAAATGCGCATGCGCCGTCCGGGGAATTTCCCGGCGTGCATTGCTCCCACTGACGTCACTAGGACGTCAGTGGTTTCGACGTGAGCGGGACTTGCGACGCGCGTGTTCGTGAATCGGCGTACGCAAACGACGTTGGAAAATTCTAATTTGACGCGGGAACGCCAGCTATACTTAACATTGGCTGCGCCTGCTAAAAACAGGGGTAAGTATACGACGGGAAAACCGCTACGGAAACGACGTAAGAACACTGCGACGGGTCCGCGTACGTTCGTGAATTTGCGTATCTCGCTGATTTACATATTATTTATCGTAAATCAGCGGGAACGCCCCGGCGCCATTTTTAAATTGAAAAAAAAGATCCGACAGTGTAACACAGTGTAACACTGTCAGATCTTAGCCCTATCTATGCGTATCTGATTCTATGAATCGGGCGCATAGATAGGACCAGTGTAAGTCAGAGATACGATGGTGTATCAGGAGATACACCGTCGTATCTCTTTGTGAATCTGGCCCTAGATCTAGATATCCCTAAGATCCGACAGGTGTAATTGTTTTACACTGTCGGATCTTAGGATGCAGTACCGCGGCCGCCGCTGGGGGGAGTTCGCCTTGTATTCCAGCGTCGGGTATGCAAATTAGCAGTTACGGCGATCCACGACGGTTTTTCGCGTTCGGTACGTCGTCGCTAGTCTAGTTTCCCGTCGCAATTTTAGTCGTCGTTTTACCTGCCCTAACTTTACACAGCACACGAATGTGCTGTATAAAGTATGGCCGTCGTTCCCGCGTCAAAATTTAAAAATGTTTTCTTCTTGCGTAAGACGTCCGGGAATACGAAAGTACACTACGCACGTCGCCGTTTGAAAAAATGACGTCACTTCGCGCAAAGCACGGCAGGAATTTCAAAACAGAGCATGCGCAGTAGGTCCGGCGCGGGAGCGCGCCTAATTTAAATGGCACACGCCCCTTTGAATAACGCGGGCTTACGCAGGAGGCCACCGGCGTAAGTTTTCACGCAAGTGCTTGGTGAATCAGGCACTTGCGATGAAAACTTGCAGCGGTGTAACGTATCCAAGATACGTTACGCCGCCGCGATTCTACGTGAATCTGGCCCTAAAAGTTCTACATGATGCTTCCCTAGCTGGTCATCCTGGAATAGAAAAAAACACTGATCTCATCCAACGTTATTTGGACTGACGTCATTGCCCGGCGCCGCATGCGTTCCATCGTGGAACGCGGAAGTGCCAGTGAAATCAAGGCCAAATTGACTACACATGTTTCCCTCCTATAAACAGTACAGTGTGCAGAGTACATTGCATAGAGAGGTGCATTGAAATCTTTCCTTAAAGCGGTGGTTCACCCTCCTTAACATCATTCTAGCATTACATTCGGCATCGTAGCGCGAGCTACAGTATGCCGGTCTTACATTTTTTATCCCCGTACTCACTGTGCTATTGCACATTGAAAATTCCGACTCCCGCGGGGAATGGGCGTGCCTATGGAGAGGGAGGATGATTGACGGCCGGCTCTGGCACGTCACGCTCCCCGAAGACAGCCGGAGTAGGTCTCGGCTCTTCACGGCGCCTGCGCACAGGCTATGCGCAGGCGCCGTGAAGAGCCAAGCCTATTTCGGCTATTTCCGGAGAAGCGTGACGTGCCAGGGCCGGCCGTCAATCACCTTCTCTCACCATAGGAACGCCCATTCCCCGGAATCTTCAATGTACAATAGCACAGTGAGTACGGGGATAAAAAATGTAAGACCGGCATACTGTAGCTCGCGCTACGATGCCGAATGTAATGCTAGAATAAAATTTTTTTTTTTTTTTTTTTTTTAATAGGGTGAACCCCCGCTTTAACCGCAGTTGTGGTTCACTCTCGTTCACCGTAGTTTGTGACACTTAGGCCCCGTACACACGACCAAACATGTATGCTGAAACTGGTCCGCGGACCAGTTTCAGCATACATGTTCGGTCGTGTGTAGGCGCGAGCGGGCCGAATTCCAGCAAACATTTGCCCGCCGGGCCTTTTCCCAGCAGACAAATATTCCTGGACGTGTTTTAAAACCGTCCGCTGGAATCCTGCCCGCTCGGACATGTACAGACCTACCGTACATGTCCGAGCGCCGCCGTCCCTCGCATGCGTGGAAGCCTTTAAATGGCAGGCCCGCCCACGTCGCCGCGTCATCGGCGCGTCATCGTCGCGGCGACGACGCGGACACGCCCCGCGTATTGTTTACGCGCGGACTTCTGTACGATGGTTAGTACAGCCATCGTACAGAAGCCCTCTGGCAGGCATGTACGGTGAAAACGGTCCGACGGACCGGTTTCATCGTACATGTTTGCCCGTGTGTACCGGGCCTAAGTGGAAGGTAGCTTTGTTGAAATTCTTGTATCTGTCTCCATCTATCTATCTATCTATCTATCTATCTATCTATCTATCTATCTATCTATCTATCTATCTATCTATCTATCGATCTATCGATCTACCCATCTATCTACCTATCTATTCTTTTGATGTCATGGAGCAACAAGGCTCTGTACAGGGTCTATAGTAGCATCCCTATTGGATCCCACTCATTGTTGACCAAAGGATCCGTATTTTTACGGACAGTTCGTAAAAACTGGCACTTTTCAGTGGTTGCGGGAATGTGCCAGTAAAAATAGTCGAGATAGGTTTCGGCTTGGAACTGCGCATGGAGATTGGAGGCAGAGGGTGATTGGAGGTATGGGGTGATGGTGGCTGTGGTGGCATAGCAGAGGGGGATGGAGGCAGGGAGCAATGGAGGCAGGGAGCAATGGAGGCAGGGGGCGATTGGAGGCAGGGGTTGTTGGTGGCAGTGGGTGATTGGAGGCAGGGGGTGTTAGTGGCAGTGGGTGATTGGAGACAAGGGGTGTTGGTGGCACCACAGAGGGGGATGGCGGCACCTTAGAGGGTGGGGGATGGAGACAGGGGTTGTTGGTGGCGCCACAGAGGGGGATGGAGGCAGAGGACGATGGAGGCAGGGGGCCTGGGGGAGATTGGAGGCAGAGGGGGATGGAGGCAGGGGGTGTTAGTGGCAGTGGGTGATTGGAGACAGGGGGGGTTAGTGGCAGTGGGTGATTGGAGACAGGGGGTGTTGGTGGCACCGCAGAGGGGGATGGTGGCACCTCAGAGGGTGGGGGATGGAGACAGGGGTTGTTGGTGGCGCCACAGAGGGGGATGGAGGCAGAGGATGATGGAGGCAGGGGGCCTGGGGGAGATTGGAGGCAGAGGGGGATGGAGGCAGGGGGTGTTAGTGGCAGTGGGTGATTGGAGACAGGGGGTGTTAGTGGCAGTGGGTGATTGGAGACAGGGGGTGTTGGTGGCACCGCAGAGGGGGATGGTGGCACCTCAGAAGGTGGGGGATGGAGACAGGGGTTGTTGGTGGCACCACAGAGGGGGGTGGAGGCAGAGGACGATGGAGGCAGGGGGCCTGGGGGAGATTGGAGGCAGGAGGAGATTGAAGGCAGAGGGAGATTGAAGGCAGGGGGAGATTGTGGCACCGCAGAGAGAGGTGAAGGGAGCGGGTGTTGGTGGCAGAGGGGGATGGAGGCAGGGGGTGATGTGACTAAATAATTTGCCCTTATTATATCAAAAATAACAAAAATATGTTTTTTTACCTTAATATCTACCCTAAATCACATTGCTATTTGCCTAGCGTAGAGAAAGGAAGGGGTTAAAACTGCGCCATAGCACCCAGACTCATTAATTAAAAAGTCAATTGGAAAAAATCAGGATTTGGAAAAAGAAAGTCTATAAAATTTTCCAGGGATTCCACGATACTGGTGTATGGGATAGTGGATCCTACCCAGATGATCCACAATTGTTCGTGTGTAGCCAAGTTACCAGAGTCATGAGCTGCTTACCAGATCATAGACTTAAAACAGCGGTCGACTGTGACCCAGCCGCGGCCTTTGAGGAAAGCAGGGGGGGGGGGGAAGCCCACTTCCTGGATATGTCGATCTCTCCCCTGACACACAGAGCTGTAAGTGACGGTCCACCGTGATAAACAGCACTCAAAATGTGAAATCCCACCACCGGTAATAGGAGCAGCTTACCAGAGCTTCAATCTTAAACCACAGTCGGCTGTGACCCAGCCGCGGCCTTTGGGGAGATCCCACTCCCTAGATGGAAGCACCACTTGCACCCTCGATATTATAGAATGATGTCACCGCACAAAAAAGGGAAACAGCAGACATAGCATAATTCCGTGGGATAGGGTATTTAATAAAACCATAAAACAATAAAAGGTTTACTCACATTCGGAGAAAAACACAAGGAGCATTCAAATTTGCCGGCCGGCGAGTATCAGAGCAATGCCCGTATACCAAACGTGATGACGTCACCGCACGTCCTCCCAGACGCGTTTCGTCATTGGACGTTATCAATCCCATTGATAACGTCCAATGACGAAACGCGTCTGGGAGGACGTGCGGTGACGTCATCACGTTTGGTATACGGGCATTGCTCTGATACTCGCCGGCCGGCAAATTTGAATGCTCCTTGTGTTTTTCTCCGAATGTGAGTAAACCTTTTATTGTTTTATGGTTTTATTAAATACCCTATCCCACGGAATTATGCTATGTCTGCTGTTTCCCTTTTTTGTGCGGTGACATCATTCTATAATATCGAGGGTGCAAGTGGTGCTTCCATCTAGGGAGTGGGATCTCCCCAAAGGCCGCGGCTGGGTCACAGCCGACTGTGGTTTAAGATTGAAGCTCTGGTAAGCTGCTCCTATTACCGGTGGTGGGATTTCACATTTTGAGTGCTGTTTATCACGGTGGACCGTCACTTACAGCTCTGTGTGTCAGGGGAGAGATCGACATATCCAGGAAGTGGGCTTCCCCCCCCCCCCCTGCTTTCCTCAAAGGCCGCGGCTGGGTCACAGTCGACCGCTGTTTTAAGTCTATGATCTGGTAAGCAGCTCATGACTCTGGTAACTTGGCTACACACGAACAATTGTGGATCATCTGGGTAGGATCCACTATCCCATACACCAGTATCGTGGAATCCCTGGAAAATTTTATAGACTTTCTTTTTCCAAATCCTGATTTTTTCCAATTGACTTTTTAATTAATGAGTCTGGGTGCTATGGCGCAGTTTTAACCCCTTCCTTTCTCTAGTCTTTATATTTTGTGCCTCGGCACTAGAAACTGCTGCCTTCCCTTCCATACATATATTTTCCTCTTGGTTTATATATCCTTTTGTCTTATGTTGTATTAATTTATATGCATTAACCCTTTCTCCGGATAAGCGCAATTTTTTCTTACTGTATTATTTGCCTAGCGTACTTGTTTGTAGCCTAAATACTGAAATTTGCACCTAAAAATGTAATTTAGTAACTTTTGTGAAATGCCAGTAAAAACGTGGCTGCGCCAGTAAATTTCGGGTGTCGTGCCAGTAAATTTCAATCTATTAGGTTGGCAACACTGGGGGGGGGGGGGGGGGGGGGAGAACTTTTTTGCCCAGTGTCCAATCAACATTAAAGACGGCCCTGTCCTTTTGTTATAACTCCTAAAGTCTAGTCATCCTCTGGGTTTTTTTTTTTTTCTGGCATACATAGAGTTACATTTTTACAACTAAGCCCCAGTATGTGAGCACAGTAAGTCCCCTTTGCATCTCCACATCAGCTCCCTGTTCCCGGCTCTCTACTGATTGGCTAATTGTTAAAGGGGAAATCACTGCCTTAGCCTGACAGATGCCATTACCATTACCAGAGATTACGGAGATCTAGCTAAAGCTGAACACATTCCTGGCTTTGTTCCTGCCCCGGCCAGCAGCCCCCCAATCTGTGCGCTCGTCACCCCGCTGACCTCCTTTCTGACAAGTGTGAAGGTGCGTGTACAACTTCACACCACGCCACTCTCCACCCTCGTCACTTCACTCACACCGAGGAGGATGACAGACAACAACCATCCCAACGTGTTTAATAAAATAAGAGGGACTGATCAGGCCATAATTTCATTGTTATATTTCTTGCTGTGTCTGGATGATCAGTAAACAGGAGCCACACGTCACAACCAATTGGACATACACATTACAATTTCAATGTACATAATTCATTCTAGACTTACATAAAATGCCATGTACTGGCCAGCCTAAGCAATACATGTATTCTGTATCCAATCAGACAGGCCCTAGTAGATCTAAATGAGCTTGTACAATCAGATTAAAATGTATATGGCCAGATTAAAGTGATATTAATCCCTGAGTTTTTTTAAACACTTTCAGCAGCTGATGTAATCACTTACAGAGCATTCAGCTTCTTTATCTTTAATCCTTGCCTATGTAGCACTACTCCCGAAGGAGCTGCTGGTTTGTTTTGGGTGGCATGTTACCTCATGGCTCCTCCGCCATTTTAGGGGTGTATAGTGAATGTAGCAGTAACAGAATGTCCACGACAGGTGTCTTTTTCTGTGCTCTTTATTACCCAGCCGGGTAAAAACAATAAAACTTTGTGGTGATAGAAGTACAAGGAGAAATAGCAGATCCCGGCGTATCGATAGGGAAACAGTCCTGCTTCCAACAACACTTAAAGGGGTTGTAAAGGAGTTTTTTCCCCCCCCTAAATAGCTTCCTTTACCTCAGTGCAGTCCTCCTTCACTTACCTCATCCTTCCATTTTGCGTTTAAATGTCCTTATTTCTTCTGAGAAATCCTCACTTCCTGTTCTTCTGTCTGTAACTCCACACAGTAATGCGAGGCTTTCTTCCTGGTGTGGAGAAAGTCACTTGAGGGGGGAGGGGGCGAGCAGGCAAGTCAGGACGCTCTCTACTTTGCAGATAGAGAAAGGAGCTGTGTGTTAGTGGGCGTCCTGACACTGCGACGTAAAACCGACCCGCTAGCGGGTGAGAAAGCGTTAAAACCGCCCGCAATGCGCCCTTTGCGGAGGCACATTGCCGGCGGTATAGCCGCGCTGTCCCATTGATTTCAATGGGCGGGAGCGGTGAAGGTGAAGGTGAACCGCTCCAAAGATGCAGCTAGCAGGATTTTTTTTCCCGTCCTGCTAATGGGGCTTTCACACTGGGGAAACAGCAGCAGCTGTTTAGGGTCGGTTGGCAGGCGCTATTTTTAGCGCAATATCGCCTGCAAACCGCTCCAGTGTGAAAGGGGTCTAAATGAGATGAAGCTTCACTTTGCAAGGAAAACCCATTCACTAGGGAAATAAAAAAATTGAATTTTTGCTTGCACGTGATTGGATGATGGACGTCAGCAGTGCTTCCCCTCATTTAGACCCCTTTCACACTGAAGCGTTTTTACATCGTTTTAGTGTTAAAAATAGCGCTACTAAAACGCTCATAAAACGCTCTCCATGCATCTCAATGGACCCTGCAAGCAGCATCTTTGGAGCAGCTTTTGGGCGCTTAAAAAAACGCTCCAAAAACGCCCCTCTCCATTGAAATGAATTGAAATCGCTGTAAAAAGGCCTTACCCTTTCACACTGAGGCACTGCAAAAATGCCCTAAAACTTTAGACCCCTTTCACACTGAGGAGTTTTTCAGGCGGTACAGCGCTGCTATACCGCCTGAAAAACTCCTGCCCAGCTACCTCAATGTGAAAGCCGGAGGGCTTTCACACTGAGGCGATGCGCTGGCGGGAGAGAAAAAAATCTCCTGTCAGCAGCATCTTTGGAGCGGTGAGAGGAGCGGCGTGTATACCGCTCCTTCCCATTTAAAACAATGGGAAACCGCGGCAATACCGCCGCAATGCGCCTCTGCAGAGGCGCATTGCGGGCGGTATTAACCCTTTATCGGCCGCTAGCGGGGGTTAATACCGCACCGCTAGCGGCTGATTCCCGCGGCGTTATACCGCCACCGCGGCTCCCGCCCCAGTCTGAAAGGGGCCTAACGCTCGAAAAACGCTTGAATAACGCTCAAATAACACTCGAACAACGTTCAAATAACGCTCGAACAACGTTCAAATAACGCTCGTACAACGCTCGAATAACACTCGAATAACACTCGAAAAACGCTTGAATAACACTCGAATAACGCTAGAAAAACGCTTGAATAACACTCGAATAACGCTAGAAAAACGCTTGAATAACACTCGAATAACGCTCGAAAAACGATTGAATAACGCTCGAATAACGCTCGAAAAACGATTGAATAACGCTCGAATAACGCTAGAAAAACGCTTGAATAACACTCGAACAACGCTCGAATAACGCTAGAAAAATGCTTGAATAACGCTCGAATAACGCTCGAAAAACGCCCCAGTGTGAAAGGGGCCTTACTAAGTTATGAAGCAACCGCACTTGCAAAGTGCACAGTCTATTTGTCTTAAAGCGGATGTGCCACTAAAAAAATATATTAAAAGCCAGCAGCTACAAATACTGCAGCTGCTGACTTTTAATATTAGGACACTTACCTGTCCTGGAGTCCAGCGGCATCCGCAGAAGAGGACGAGCGATCGCTCGTCACCCTGCTGCTCCCCCCTCCATCCACGGTGAGGGAACCAGGAAGTGAAGCGCTCTGGCTTCACTGCCCGGTTCCCTACGGCGCATGCGCGAGTCGCGCTGCGCCCGCCAATTGGCTAACGCTGTGTGCTGGGAGCCGAGTATTCCCAGCATACAACGGGGGACGGACGGGAAGCCAGGAAAAAAACCTGTCCTTTGCCCGTATCGTAGGGCCGGAAGTGGGTGCAGATACCTGTCTGTAGACAGGTATCTGCACCCCCCTCCCCCTGAAAGGTGTCAAATGTGACACCGGAGGGGGGGCGGGTGCCGATTAGCGCGACTTCACTTTAGGGTGGAGATCCGCTTTAAGTAAATCAACGATTGTGTGTTCCAAAGCAAGTGATCAATGGCTAATGATTTTAGTTGCTCTTCCATATTTAGCTGCATTGAGTCAGACAAGCGTTTATTTATTCAGCTTGTTCGGTCTCTGCTTGCTGATCCCAGGACCCAGAATCCTTTGCTCGCTGGGATAGAAGTTTGGTTGGTTGGCAGCTGCCCACTGATGGGTGGCCCCTTGCCTCCATGTACATCAAAGTCACTGCTCTCTGGCACCTTCCCTAATCATTTGCCTTTGACGAGTCCCACCCCCCTACTTCCACTTGGCTCACTCTCCCGGCTTGGCAGCTTTGCCTCTTGGCAACGAGTCCCCATCCCTGGCCATTGTCTGTTCCCCCCGAGAAAGAATGTCGGACTTGAACGGGAGCCGAACGACTGACAAGTCGCCACGCACTTCGCTTGTTTAGCTATTTTGGATAAACAATGTTGTGCGTTCTGTGGAGAGAGCGCAGTCCTGTGAACCAGCTTTAGAGGCAGTGACTTTTCTGAGCCTCATTACCCACATAAATTCTTATGCTAAAACCGCTCCCTTTTCTAAGAGGAAGCTATGTTTTATCTGACGGGGAAAAAACCGCAGCTGTTGCAAAGCTTCAGCAATTTTATGTTCAAGAACTGGGAAATTTTCCAGGCAGGAGAACGTCCAGATTCCAAAATCTGCATTCTAGGGGCCAGATTCTCATAGAATCGGCGTTTGCGTAGTGTAAGCCATTTACACTACGCCGCCGCAAATTACTGGAGCAAGTGCCGTATTCTCCAAGCACTTGCTCCGTAATTTGCGGCGGTGTAGTGTAAATGGCCCGGCGTAAGGCCGCGTAATTCAAAGGGGGCGGCTTGTATTTAAATTAAGCGCGCCCCCGCGACGATCGAACTGGCATAAAAATAGCCCAGTGCGCATGCTCCAGCTCACGACGGAAAACGTCAATGACGCCGACGTGAGCGTCATTGACGTAAAGCCGTATTCGCGAACGACTTACGAAAACGACGGAAAAAGACGACGCTGACCCGACGCCATACTTAACATGGCATACGACAGACCTTCGTAAACTTGCCCCTCATATAGCAGGGGTAAGTTTACGCTTACGGAAACGTCGTAAATTCAGTGCGTCGTCCGCGCGTACGTTCGGGAATCGGCGCAAATAGCTAATTTGCATAGACGACGGGGAAAACGACGAGGCGACACCTAGCGGCGGGAAAAAAAATTGCATTTAAGATCTGACAGCGTAAGAGCCTTACGCCTGTCAGATCTAAGGGATATCTATGCGTAACTAATTCTAAGAATCAGTCGCATAGATACACCGGGCCAGATTAGGACTTACGACGGCGCAAATGGCTTTGCGCCGTCGTAAACCTTTTAAGAATCTGGATCACGGTCTAGAAATCACATGGAAACCAAGGCTAGCCATAGACATGCAGATGTCTGGGACGGGTCGGGAAGTAGGGTGACCACATTTCCAAACTACCATTCAGGGACACCCCCCCCTTCCCACAAGAGGCGGGATTTATGATTTCTCCAATCACAAGCAGGGGGCGGGGACTGTGCACCTCCAGGCGTTCCCGGCCAGGACAAGTCCTGTCAGTGAGTAAAGCGGTGATGTGGCAGCCTTTTTTGGGGGAATCAGATTGGCCCGGGGGGGTGGCTGTGTCAGTTTCATTCCGGGACACTGTATTGTCCTGGAATGAAGGTGCCCGGGACAGACCTGCAAAATGCGGGACTGTTCCGGGAAATCCGGGACACGTGGTCACCCTAGTTGGAAGACATTATCTTGTCTGTAGAGCTTGGACTTTTTCATGGGGCCCACCCAACAGACAGAGGAACCGCACACACATTCAACACCATCCTTCCCTCCTCTTAATGGATTTGAACAGTGCCATCTCCAGCTTTCATATTTAAGGGGGGGGGGGGGCACAGGGACAAAAGTAGGGGGGCTAACTACAAAAAACTATTTATATATACATATAGAGAGGGGAGTGAGAAGGAGCAGATCGCATGTGTCTCCTATCCCATCCCGTACAAGAGAGGAGGGAGGGGAGAAGGAGCCGATCGCCTGTGTCTCCTCACCCATCGCGTGTGAGAGAGGAGGGAGGGGAGAGAGAACTACTAATGCTGGCTCTGAAGTCACTGGTTGTTAGACGCCAGGCGGCTCTAGCAAACAGTGGCCAGGAATGAAGTCAGGTGGAGGAGGAGCTGGAGCCAGCGCTTTGGCGGCTCAGTCTATCCCTGTCCCCTGCATTCCAGACTGTTCCCAGTCCCAGAGTCCGTTTATTTTAATTGGGGGCACAGTATAATGTTGGGGGGCCATGGCCCCCTTTGCCCCCCTCTAGTGACGCCACTGGATTTGAAGCATTGCACAGAGATTTTCCTGGAAGCATTATTTGTAGGTTTCCTCTAGGGCACAGGTGTCAAACACAAGGCCCGCAGGCTGAATTCAGCCCTCCAGGCCATTTCATGTGGCCCTTGCACCTCTCCTGCAGCTGCAGAAGAGCTCCAGCCCTCCTCTGATCCTACTCCAGACCCTTACTTTCTGCTTTCAAGCAATGCATCCAGCTTCTTCCCAGCAGCAGCATAAGGAAAGGGGGGTGCACTGTGATGTAATGGAGAGTGGGGGACTCAACTTCTGATGGTCTGGTGGATCTTGACATCTAATGTAAAGGGGAGCGGATGGACATCTAATCTTACAAATGCAACCGCCCTTTTGAGGGCAATCATAATGCTGATGCGGACACACCTCACTGCCCCCTACCTACATGCACATTACACAGGCATGTTCCACCATGGCCACCATCGGGAAGCCCACCCAGAGAAAGGCCATGCAGCCATTGCTAGAGTGCATTTAGACAGGAAGTGGCTGAAAATAAGTTTCATAAAATTAGCAGTGCTGAGATACAACAAAGGATGAGAAGTGAAAATAGTGCTTTACAGTAGAACCTTGGATTACAAACATAATCCGTTCCAGGAGAATTCTTGTAATCCAAAGCATTCGCATATCAAAGCGAGTTTCCCTATAGAAGTCAATGGAAACGAAGATAACTTGTTCCGCATTAAATTCAATTGCATGCAATACCGCATGTGGCCAGAGGTGGGGGGGGGGCATGGGGGAGCCTTGGAAATTATCGGGGACAGCTCGGCTGACCTTGGAAATTATCTGGGACAGCTCGGCTGACCTTGGAAACCCTCGGAAAGACTCGGAAACACCCGGGAACGGAGTATTTCCGAGTATTCCTGAACGGCTTTGATTGACTCCGCTCGGCTCCAGCGCCCCCGCAACCTCAGGCCAAGTCTGATACTGCACTCCCCATTAGCTTGAATTCTGCTCGTTTTGCGAGACAACACTCGCAAACCGAGTCAGAATTTTTTTTTAACCACTTACTTACTGGGCACATATACCCCCTTCCTGCCCAGGCAAAATTTCAGCTTTCAGCACTGTCACGCTTTGAATGACAATTGCGCGGTCGTGCGACGTGGCTCCCAAACAAAATTGACGTCCTTTTTTTCCCACAAATAGAGCTTTCTTTTGGTGGTATTTGATCATCTCTTCATTTTTTTTTGTTTTGTTTTTTGCGCTATAAACAAAAAAAAGACAATTTTGAAAAAAATACAACATTTTTTACTTTTTGCTATAATAAATATCCCATTTAAAAAAAAAAAAAAAAAAACAATTTTTTTTTCTCAGTTTAGGCCGATATGTATTCTTCTACATATTTTTGGTAAAAAAAATCGCAATAAGCGTAAAGTGATTCGTTTGCGCAAAAGTTATTGCGCCTACAACAGGGATATGCAATTAGCGGACCTCCAGCTGTTGCAAAATTACAAAGCCCATCATGCCTCTGCCTCTGGGTGTCATGCTTGTGGCTGTCAGAGTCTTGCTATGCCTCATGGGACTTGTAGTTCTGCAACAGCTGGAGGTCCGCTAATTGCATATCCCTGGTCTACAAAATAGGGGTAGAAAAATTACATTTTTTTTTTTTTTTTACTGGTAATGGCTGCGAACTTGCAATTTTTGTCAGGACTGCAATATTACGGCGGACACATCGGACACTTTTGACACATTTTTGGGACCATTCACATTTATACAGCGAACAATGCTATAAATATGCACTGATTACTGTATAAATGTGAAGGGGTTAACACTAAGGGGCAATCAAGGGGTTAAATGTGTTCCCTGCTAGGTGATTCTTACTGTGAGGGGAGGGGACTGACTGGGGGAGGTGACCGATGGTTGTCCCTATGTACAAGGGACACACCATCGGTCTCCTCTCCCTGACAGGACGTGGATCTCTGTTTACACACACAGAGATCCGCGTCCCTGGCTCTGTGACTGCCGATCGCGGGTGCTTGGCGGACATCGCGGCCGCTAGGCACGAGCATCGGCACCTGAGTGACGCCGCGGCGGGAGGCCAGAGGCCATATATTGACGGCCTCTCGGCATTGTAGAGCCACCTTATGGCCGTCAATAGTCGATGGCCGAATAGCACGTGGTTAAAGTTGCTCATCTTCCAAAAGGCTCGTTAACCACGTTACTCGTACCAAGGTTCCACTGTATTTCTAAAACTGTAAATTGTTAGGCCTCGTACACACGACGGAACATGTCTGCTGAAACTGGTCTGTCGGACCAGTTTCCGCGGACATGTTCGGTCGTGTGTACGGCCGACCGGACAATTTTCCGGCGGATCGGACAGGTTTCCAGCGGACAAATGTTTCTTAGCATGCTAAGAAACATGTCCGCTGGAAGCCTGTCCGTCGGACATGTTCGGTCGTCTGTACGACTCACCGGACATGTCCGGTCGGCCGAAAACCCTCGCATGCGTCGAAGTGATTCGACGCATGCGTGGAAGCATTGACCTTCCAGGGTCGCGCACGTCGTCGCGTCATCGTCGTGGCGACGGCGTGGCTACGTCACTGCGTTCGCTGTCCACGGGAAATTTGGTCTGATGGTGTGTACAGCCATCAGACCAAAATCCGGCAGCGGACATGTCCGATGAAAACGGTCCGCGGACCGTTTTCATCGGACATGTCCCGTCGTGTGTACGAGGCCTTAATGGTACACAATGGTTTCTTCAGTTAGGATTTACATCCTGAAAGTACAATGCCTCATTGTTGTGTTGCACGCGTGCCCCTTTCTTCCAGTACTGAAGTTGTAGCACATTTACGGAGACAAGATTCCAGAACCCTCTAGATGTCCCTGGAAAGCGGGGACCGCCGACAACTGGAGGAGCTGCGTTGGATAGGTGAGGAAGGGCCCGACATGTGAGCCGCAAACAAAAGGCCACACAAACAGGACAACCACAAAAGAAGCGTTGACACTCGCAAATTAATCTTTTCCCGAGATGCGAAAAGAAAGGCACGGACTGTGCGTCTGGATCTGGTCTTGGCCAAGCCTTCGCTGCGGCTGCTGGGTCCCCCCTGTTTGTTCCAGCCTCTTCACGCATGGCCAGTCCCTGGGCTTTTCTATGGGCCTTTTCTTTGGCCTCGCTCACATGACCATGCAGGTGTGTATGGGAACCCTGAGCCGCGCTGTTAATTAGTGGAATAGTTTGAGATTCCCCGCCGGGCCTTTCACAGGGGATTCTGGCTCAGGATAGGCGGGCCGAGCTTGACAACACAGTCCAGACTGACACTTTGCACAATGGCTGTGGAGCAAAGGGCAAAACGGAGCAGCTAAAAAGCTGAATACTTCCAGGGAAAGGACTTTAACGTCCTCCTCAGCAGTTTATTCTCCCAGAAAGGGAAGCTGGCTTCCTGAAGGAAACCTAGAGCTATCGTGGGGATATTTTTTTTTCTTTACTAATTTATATATAAAAAAACATCAAACTAAAAAAGTTCTTATTTTTATTTTGGTAAATTTTAAATATACATTTTTAACAAAATAGAATCCAAGGGGTAGATTCACGTAGAATGGCGTATGTTTGTGCGGGCGTAACGTATCCTAATTACGCTACGCCTCCGCAACTTTTACAGGCAAGTGCCGTATTCTACGCGGCGGCGTAGTGTAAATAGGCCTAATTCAAATTGTGAAGAGGTGGGCGTGTGTTATGTAAATTAACCCTGACCCGACGTGATTGATGTTTTTCACGAACGGCGCATGCGCTGTCCGGGGAATTTCCCAGTGCGCATGCTCCAAAGTACGCCGCAAGGACGTCATTGGTTTCGACGTGAATGTAAATGACGTCCAGCCCCATTCACGGACGAATTACGCGAACGACGTAAAAAATTCAAAATTTGGCGCGGGAACGAGGGCCATACTTAACATTGGTACGCCGCACTTACGCCACCATATAGCAGGGGTAACTTTACGCCGGGAAAAGTCTAACGTAAACGGCATATCTGTACTGCGTCGGCCGGGCGTACGTTCGTGAATTGGCGTATCTAGCTGATTTACATATTTCTAAGCGTAAATCAGCGTACACGCCCCTAGCGGCCAGCGTAAATATGCAGTTACGATCCGACGGCGTTAGAGACTTACGCCAGTCGGATCTAAGGGAAATCTATGCGTAACTGAATCAGGTGCATAGATACGACCGGCCAGACTTTTTGCTAGAAAAATACTCAGAACCCCCAAACATTATGGGCCAGATCCTCAAAGTAGTTACACTGGCGTATCTATTTTGCTCTGGCGTATCTTTGTTTTGTATCCACAAAACAAGATACGTCTGAAGCTGTGCTAGATCCGACTGGCGTACATCTTAGTACGCCGTCGGATCTAAGGTGCATTTTTACGCTGGCCGCTAGGTGGCGTTTCCGTCGATTTCCCCGTCGAGTATGCACATTAGCTAGATACGCCAATCCACAAACGTACGTCCGGCCGGCGCATTTTTTTACGTTGTTTCTGTAAGGCTTTTTTCGCCGTATAGTTACCCCTGCTCTATGAGGCATATCCTATGTTAAGTATGGCCGTCGTTCCCGCGCCGAAATTTTAATTTTTTACGTCGTTTGTGTAAATCGTTCGCGAATAGGGCTTTGCGTAAAATGACGTTCACGTCGTAAGCATTGGCTTGTTGCGGGTTAATTTCGAGCATGCGCACTGGGAAACCCCAACGGACGGCGCATGCGCCGTAAAAAAAAAACGTCATTTACGTCGGGTCAAGACGTATTTACATAAAACACGCCCCCATCACATCCATTTGAATTGCGCGCCCTTACGCCGCCAAAGTTACACTACAGCACCGTAACTTTCAGCGCATATTCTTTAAGGATAAGGAAAATACGCTGAACGTTACGGCGGCGTGGTGTATCAGAGATACGCTACGCCGGATGCAACAATACGCCAGGCTACGTGGATTTGGCCCTATATATACATATATATATATATATATATATACGTTATACGTTGGCTGTTTGAGGAAGAATATCGTTATGGCAGCAGCTAGCTACAATAACCCCGGTATCCTCTTCTTCAGCGGGCGGTCCGCTACAAGATAAAAGTAGTCTCTGTGGCGGATTCGCCGCAAGATCACTTTTATCGGTGGAGGGAGAGGGCCCCCCTCCAGCCACACTCCGGTGCCCTCGGCAGCTTACTGGAGCCGTCGGCAGCGACAGAGGCGATCGGGTCTTCTCCCTTGCTGTGTATGGAGACGAGTGAGGGGAAGATGGCCCCCACCCGTCTCCATATCACAGCAGGGCGGAAGCGACGTCAAAACGCCACTTCTGCCCATAGCTCTTAAAGAGGAAGTAAACCCTCCTCTAGAATAAAAAAGAGCCTGCAAGACAAAGGCACAATGAGCTAGTATGCATAGCATACTAGCTCATTATGTAGTACTTACCTGAGATCGAAGCATTCCTCTTTCGCCTCCTCCGATGCCGCCATCTCTCCCGGAGTGACTTCTGTGTATCGCTGCTCCGGCGGTGTGACTGGCTGGAGCCACGATGACATCACTCCCACGCATGCGCACGGGAGCCGGCAGTGACGGCATGATCGCCTTCACTAACGGCACGCTCAGTGCACATGCGCGGGAGACATCAGTGCCCGTTTTTTTGGAAAATATCTCCATAACCGTGTAGGTTAAGGAGATATTTCTTGCACCCACAGGTAAGCCTTAAAGCAGAGTTCCACCCAAAAGTGGAACTTCCGCTTAATCCACTCCTCGCCCCCTTTACATGCCACATTTGGCATGTATTTTTTTGGGGGGTGAGTAGGGGCTTCAGGAGGAGTGGGACTTCCTGTCCCACTTCCTCCTTCCGCCGAGGGGCTGCTAAGGCGAATAAGCCTAATCGCCTTTCTGCAGCCCCTCCCTGTAGGCGATCACCTGGGACACGTGACAGGTCCCAGGCGATCGCCTGTCCAATTGCATGGTGCGGCGCCGCTCGCGCATGCGCACTGATGCTCGCACATGCGCAGTGGGTGCCCGGCCGTGAAGCCGAAAGCTGTCACGGCCGGGTGCCCACACTTGGAATTAAGACGCCGGCCGGAGAGGGGGGGGGATTTTATTTCCTCAGTTTAGGCCGATACGTATTCTTCTACATATTTTTGGTAAAAAAAAAATCTCAATAAGCATTTATTGATTGGTTCGCACAAAAGTTATAGCGTTTACAAAATAGGTGATACGTTTTATGGCATTTTTATAAATATATATTTTTTTACTAGTAATGGCGCCGATCAGCGATTTTTTTTTCGGTACTGAGACATTATGGCGGACACATCGGACACTTTAGACACATTTTTGGGACCATTGGCATTTTTATAGCGATCGGTGCTATAAAAATGCATTGATTACTGTAAAAATGTCACTGGCAAGGGGTTAACACTAGGGGGCGAGGAAGGGGTTTATTATGTTCCCTGGGTGTGTTCTAACTGTAGGGGGGGTGGACTGACTTGGGGAAATGACAGATCGCTGTTCATACATTGTATAAGATCAGCATTTCTCCCCCTGACAGGACCGGGAGCTGTGTGTTCTGTAACGAACGAGCGATCGCGAGTGCCCAGGGGTGATCGCGCCCGCCGGGCACGCACGTCGGCACCACTGGCGAGCAGGCACGCTCCCCTAAGGGCTGAAATGCGAAATGACGTATATCTATGTGATTTCGCGCAGCCGAGCCGCCCTGCCGCCCTATAACTGCGGCGGCTGGTTGCCTAGTGGTTAAAGTGCCCTGTCCCACCGAGCTCGCATGCAGAAGAGAACGCATACGTGAGCAGCGCCCGCATATGACCTCCTCTGTAAATCAAAACATGCAACCTGTAGAATTTTTTAAACGTCGCCTATAGAGATTTTTAAGGGTAGAAGTTTGTCGCCATTCCACGAGCGGGCGCAATTTTGAAGCGTCACATGTTGGGTATCACTATCTTACTTACTATCTTTCACAATATAAATTTTTTTTTAGGGCCTAATCCACAAAAGGGATACGCCGGCGTATCTACTGATATGCCGTCGTTTCCCTGTTTCTATCTATGGAACTGGTCCACAGAATCAGTTTACCATAGATAGGCAGAAGATCCGACATGTGTAAGGGACTTACACTGCCGGATCTTAGGATGCAGTACCGCATCCGCCGCTGGGGGCATTTCTCGTCGAAATGCCGCTTTGGGTATGCAAATTAGCACTTACGGAGATCCACAAAGCTTTTACGCTTCGTTTTTTCTCCGTAAGTGTTAGTTTGCCTTCGCAAAATTAGGGCTGCTTTTACAAAGTGTAAAGTTAGTACACCATGTAAAACTAGACCCTTCTTTCCCGCGACGCTGTCCAATTTGTTTTTTAAAAAAAAAATTCCCGCCGCATCTTTTTTTTTTTTCGACGCAACTTTTTTTACCCGGCGCGATTCACAAAACTTGGCGTAACGTAAAACCGCGCAAAGCACGTCGGGAAAATCGCGTCGGGAGCATGCGCAGTACGTCCGGCGCGGGAGCGCGCCTAATTTAAATGGGATTCGCCCCATTAGATTAGGAACGCCTTGCGCCGGACGGATTTAAGTTACACCGCTCAAAATTTCTAGGTAAGTGCTTTGTGGATCGGGCACTTAGGTAGAGATTTTGCGGCGGTGTAACTTAAATGGGAAAAATTACGTTGCGCCGGGTTTTTGTGGATTAGGCCCTTAGTTACTTAACTGTTATCTTATTTTTTATTTAAAAAAAGTTTTTTTTCCCCAAAAAAAAGTGCGCTTTTAAGACCGCTGCGCAAATACGGTGTGACAAAAAGTATTGCAACGACCGCCATTTTATTGTCTAGGGTGTTAGAAAAAAAATATATAATGTTTGGGGGTTCTAAGTAATTTTCTAGCAAAAAAAATAAAAATGTTTTTAACTCGTAAACACCAAATCTCAGAAAGAGGCTCGGGGGTTAAGGGGTTAATAAGGCCTTGATAAAGATGGACGGAGATCCATGAAAAAGCTTTTATTTGATATCTGTGTTTGAAGAGCCATTGAGTGCTTCCATTTCTCGTACCTCTATGGAGAACTATTTGGGGAATTCACTTACTTGAGGACCCTTGGATTATATGATGATATTAAAATGATTGAGTCTGGCATTTTGATGGATCCTCCGCCCATCTTTATCAAGGCCTTGGACTCAATAAATAAGCTTATATTTGGTATAATCCTTTCCAAACCCAAGAGAGCTTCCATTTCTAGTACTTACATAATTATTAATTAACCACTTCAATACCGGGCACTTTTACCCCCTTCCTGCCTGCCAACATGGCAGCATACTACAGCATGTATGCTCCCATTGATTGGTGGAAAGGAAAACTAAGGTAGGTATTTTATATGATTTTTCGTTTTCCAGGCGCCAGCTTGGCAGCACACTACCACATGTATGCTCCCATGGATTGGGGCTAGGAAAGGAAAATTACGGTGAGTATTTTATATAATTTTCAGTTTTCCTGGTGCCAGCATGGCAGCATACTACCACATGTATGCCCCCGTGGTTTGGCAGAAAGGAAAGTTAAGGTAGGTATTTTATATGATTTTTCATTTCCTGGCGCCAGGATGGCAGCATACTATCACATGTATGATCCCATGGATTGGTGCCAGGTAAGGAAAATGATGGCAAGTATTTTATTAAATTTTCAATTTTCCTGATGCCAGCATGGCAGCATACTATCACATGTATGCTCCCATGGATTGGCGCCAGGAAAGGAAAATTACGGTGAGTATTTTATATCCTTTTCAGTTTTCCTGGTGCCAACATGGTAGCATACTACACCCGGCCCTGGGACACACTTTGATGGTACACCTGCCACAAGTGGTCTTAAATTTATATACCTTCACCGCTGGTACCCCTTAAACTGGCTTCTTCCAGCGCTGTTTTTCTCCCCCAGATCCTCACCTTGCTGGGGGCATCCCTACCATCTTATACCCCGTGTGAGATCTCTTTCTCCACGTGGGGCTCAGACTCCCCCAAGGAGTGAATTTGTGTGTACAGACCAATATCTCCTGACGAAGCTACCACGAGTAGCGAAACTAGTTGAGATCCTGATCTATATGACCCCCTCCGTCTCATCGCTGCCCACAGATCAGGGCCTATATACCACCTCGATGATATGTTGGCTGGTCGTATAATCTGTTTTACACTATCACTGTTGTAATTTTAAAAACATTGTGTACTCCTTAACCACTTAACGCCCGCCGCACGACTATTTACGTCCGCAAAATGGCACGGACAGGCAGAAGGGCGTATATATACGTCCTTGCCTTCTAGCGGGTGGGGGGTCCGATCAGGACCCCCCCCCCCCCGCTACGTGCGGCGGGCGGATTCCCTCGGGGAGCGATCCGGGACGACGGCGCGGCTATAATCGTTTATAGCCACTCCGTCGCGATCGCTCCCCGGAGCTGAAGAACGGGGAGAGCCGTATGTAAACACGGCTTCCCCGTGCTTCACTGTGGCGGCGCATCGATCGTGTCATCCCCTTTATAGGGGAGACACAATCGATGACGTCAGACCTACAGCCACACCCCCTACTGTTGTAAACACACACTAGGTGAAGCCTAACACGTTCAGCGCCACCTGTGGTTAACTCCCAAACTGCAACTGTCATTTTCACAATAAACAATGCAATTTAAATGCATTTTTTGCTGTGAAAATGACAATGGTCCCAAAAATGTGTCAAAATTGTCCGAAGTGTCCGCCATAATGTCGCAGTCACGAAAAAAATCGCTGATCGCCGCCATTAGTAGTAAAAAAAAAAAAAAATTAATAAAAATATCCCCTATATTGTAAACGCTATAAATTTTGCGCAAACCAATCAATAAACGCTTATTGCAATTTTTTTTACCAAAAATAGGTAGAAAAATACGTATCGGCCTAAACTGAGGGAAATTTTTTTTTATATATATGTTTTTGGGGGATATTTATTATAGCAAAAAGTAAAAAAATATTGCATTTTTTTCAAAATTGTCGCTCTATTTTTGTTTATAGCGCAAAAAATAAAAACCGCAGAGGTGATCAAATACCACCAAAAGAAAGCTCTATTTGTGGGGAAAAAAGGACGCCAATTTTGTTTGGGAGCCACGTCGCACGAGCGCGCAATTGTCTGTTAAAGCGACGCAGTGCCGAATCGCAAAACCTGGCCTGGGCATTTAGCTGCCTAAAGGTCCGGGGCTTAAGTGGTTAACCACTTGCCGACCACCTGGTGCCAACATGGCAATAATTTTCAGTTTTCCTGGTGCCAACATGGCAGCATACTATCACATGTTTGCTCCCATGGATTGGCGCTAGGAAAGGAAAATTACGGTGAGTATTTTATATAATTTTCAGTTTTCCTGGTGCCAAAATGGCAGCATACTATCACATGTATGCTCCCATGGTTTGGTGGAAAGGAAAATTAAGGTAGGTATTTTATATGATTTTTCATGTCCTGGCGCCAGGATGGCAGCATACTATCACATGTATGCTCCCATGGATTGGCGCTAGGAAAGGAAAATTATGGTAAGTATTTTATATAATTTTCTGTTTTCTTGGTACCAATATGGCAGCATACTATCACATGTATGCTCCCATGGATTGGTGCCAGGTAAGGAAAATTATGGCAAGTATTTTATTAAATTTTCAATTTTCCTGATGCCAGCATGGCAGCATACTATCACATGTATGCTCCCATGGATTGGCGCCAGGAAAGGAAAATTACGGTGAGTATTTTATATCCTTTTCAGTTTTCCTGGTGCCAACATGGTAGCATACTACCACATGTATGCTCCCGTGGTTTAGCGGAAAGGAAAATTAAGGTAGGTATTTTATATGATTTTTAATTTCCTGGCGCCAGGATGGCAGCATACTATCACATGTATGCTCCCATGGATTGGCGCTAGGAAAGGAAAATTATGGTAAGTATTTTATATAATTTTCCGTTTTCTTGGTACCAACATGGCAGCATACTGCCACATATTTGCTCCCATGGATTGGCGCCAGGTATAGAAAATGACGTTAAGTATTTGATATAATTTTTTGCTTTCCTGACGCCAACATGACAGCCTACTACCACACGTATGCTGCCATGGATTGGTGCCAGGTGAGGAGAATTACGGTAAGTATTTAATACCATTTTCCGTTTATCGTGCTAATTAAGACAATAGCAGGCGTTTTATGGCGTCGGGTTTTCAGGCTTCAGAATTTTTTTCAAATGTAAAATGCAGTACAGTGTCTTTATGGAATCCTGGACTCCTTCTTAATAAATAAGCTGGTATTATGTATTTTACATTTCACCTCCTTTCATGGGGACAGAAATATGTGTCTCTCCTCGCCCCGGAGGGAGGGAAATCGCCCACCGCCGCACAGATGTCCAGAGAAAAAAGACAATTAGTGGCTGTACAAAGTCGAACCTAGTTCCTCTTTTGTCAGATCCCCTCCTGTCCGCCCAGACGAGAGTTAATAACGCATTATTCCTCGGCCTAATGGTGATTACTTGTGACAGCAACTGTGAAATTTGGGTGGGTGTGTGCATGGGGGTCAGCCTGAAAGACTTGATTTTTTTTTTTTCTTTTACAAAATTGGCAATCACTCGCAACAGCTTTTCCCTTTTTCCTCCTCGAAAAATGCAGCCCACCCACAAAGCCTATTTTACAGAGGAAAGTTTTTTTTTTTTTCTTATATATTTTTTTGTTTTGTTTATTGCTCCGTTGAACCCCTCAATTACTGAAATCTGAGTTTTCCGGACTAGGATTCTCTGGTTTTTGATCTGTTTCAGAATTTCACGCTCATGCTGGATCTCCTTTGGAAATAAAAGGCGTCCTTGTCAGGGGCTCGGCAACGAAGCAAAACTTTCCTTATGCACTTTAAACTTAGAAAATTGTCTATTTGTCTGCAACATTTACAGAGAATGTAAGAATAACACAAAAGGGGAACGCTGCCAGTCTAGGAAATCGCAATCTACTGCTTGAAAATGTTCCAATACCATTGTCAGAAATTGATTTATTGATTTTTTTTTGTGGGGTTGGACATTTTTACATTTAAATGCTCTGTGTTTGATGCAGGGGGTGTCAATTTACTAATATGGCTGAATTATTGACTAATATTTTTTGTGTTATCATCTAATAACTCTCCCTGTAACCCATATCTCATACCCTAATACCGACCCTCCCTGTAACCCATATCTCATACCCTAATACCAACCCTTCCTGTAACCCATATCTCATACCCTAATACCAACCCTCCCTGTAACCCATATCTCATACCCTAATACCAACCCTCCCTGTAACCCATATATCATACCCTAATACCAACCCTCCCTGTAACCCATATCTCATACCCTAATACCAACCCTCCCTGTAACCCATATCTCATACCCTAATACCAACCCTCCCTGTAACCCATATCTCATACCCTAATACCAACTCTCCCTGTAACCCATATCTCATACCCTAATACCAACCCTCCCTGTAACCCATATCTCATACCCTAATACCGAACCTCCCTGTAACCCATATCTCATACCCTAATACCAACCCTCCCTGTAACCCATATCTCATACCCTAATACCAACCCTCCCTGTAACCCATATCTCATACCCTAATACCGAACCTCCCTGTAACCCATATCTCATACCCTAATACCAACCCTCCCTGTTCCCATATCTCATACCCTAATACCAACCCTCCCTGTAACCCATATTTCATACCCTAATACCGACCCTCCCTGTAACCCATATCTCATACCCTAATACCAACCCTCCCTGTAACCCATATCTCATACCCTAATACCAACCCTCCCTGTAACCCATATCTCATACCCTAATACCAACCCTCCCTGTAACCCATATCTCATACCCTAATACCGACCCTCCCTGTAACTTATATCTCATACCCTAATACCGACACTCCCTGTAACTTATATCTCATACCCTAATACCGACCCTCCCTGTACCGACCCTCCCTGTAACCCATATCTCATACCTTAATACCAACCCTCCTTGTACCATCCCTCCCTGTAACCCATATCTCATACCCTAATACCGACCCTCCCTGTACCATCCCTCCCTGTAACCCATATCTCATACCCTAATATCAACCCTCCCTGTAACCCATATCTCATACCCTAATACCAACCCTCCCTGTAACCCATATCTCATACTCTAATACCGACCCTCCCTGTAACCCATATCTCATACCCTAATACCGACCCTCCCTGTACCATCCCTCCCTGTAACCCATATCTCATACCCTAATATCAACCCTCCCTGTAACCCATATCTCATACCCTAATACCAACCCTCCCTGTAACCCATATCTCATACTCTAATACCGACCCTCCCTGTAACCCATATCTCATACCCTAATACCAACCCTCCTTGTACCATCCCTCCCTGTAACCCATATCTCATACCCTAATATCAACCCTCCCTGTAACCCATATCTCATACCCTAATATCAACCCTCCCTGTAACCCATATCTCATACCCTAATACCAACCCTCCCTGTAACCCGTATTTCATACTCTAATACCGACCCTCCCTGTAACCCATATCTCATACCCTGATACCAACCCTCCCTGTAACCCATATCTCATACCCTAATACCAACCCTCCCTGTAACCCATATCTCATACCCTAATACCAACCCTCCCTGTAACCCATATCTCATACCCTAATACCGACCCTCCCTGTAACCCATATCTCATACCCTAATACCGACCCTCCCTGTAACCCATATCTCATACCCTAATACCGACCCTCCCTGTAACCCATATCTCATACCCTAATACCGACCCTCCCTGTAACCAGGAATTATGGGGTCCCTTACACAGCTTTAGGCATGGGCCCTCCTGGAGCAGAAAACCGGGGGGTGTGTGCTGCCGCCTGAAATTGAGAAGCAGGGGGGGGGGGGCTGCCGCGATTTGAAAAGTGGGGGGGGCCTTTACAAAAAAAAGAATAAATAAAGAAAAATATATATAGAAAAAGGGGGTAGCAATCCGGGGCCCTGGGGACCTCTGGGCCCTTTAATAAAAAAATATATAAAAAAAATATATATATATATTTTTTTTTTTAAAAGGGGGGTTGCAATAAACATTTATAAAAAAAAGAGGGCCCCTGGGGACCTCCGGACCTCTAAAAAATAAAAAATTAAATTGTCCCTTTTAATAAAAAATAAAATAGAAATATATTTAAAAAAATATATATATTTTTTATAAAAAATAAATAAAAAAATCGGGGGTTGCCATCTGGGGCCCTGTGGGCCTCCGGGCCCCTGGGAACCTCCGGACCCCTTACAGGTGTACTGCCTGTACCCCCCTGATGGCGGCCCTGAAGGCGGTAGTTTGGAGATTCCTGCTCTGGAGGATCCTTGGTTGAAAAAAGGCTGCTTTAGAGAAACTGGAACAAGCATGCAGCTAGTGAAGTTACTGTAGTAATAAACCTCTAATGTTAACCCTCTGATTGCCGTCTGTGCCCATTTTAGAGAAATTTCCCCTGACTTCCTTTCTTGATAAAACAGGAAGTGAGCTAAAATCTCCCAAATGGGGCCATGAACGGAAATAAAGAGGCTTCTCACTGAGAAGAGTGATGAATTGGGCAGATTGTATGAAGATGTTCCCAATCATTCTGCAAACATCCCAAACTAAGACCAATATATTTCTTTTTTCTCTCCCGTAGGTTATCGGACAGTATGCGCTGTGAATGGGCCTCTGGTGGTGCTGGACAATGTAAAGGTGAGTGCTCCAGGGGGTGTAGAGTGTTTTCACCAAAATCAATCGTTTTCAACTTTACAAGATATATGGGGCCTCAGATGCGGCCCCTGATATCACCAAAAGGGCTGCAAACAGAGAGACTGTCAAAGGCTTAGAGGGTCATAGACTGTGCTACAGGAGTTGTTGGGATTGGAGTCAAGCCTTCAGAGACCGGGGACATGTTACCCGAAACTGCTAGAGATCACAGCTATTATTGACCCATTACAAATCAGAACTCCCATTGCTGGGTCTGAGGGCCACACCAAAGGTTCTCATGTGGCCCTCGGGTCACAGGTTGGGCCCAAACTTCTTTTCATTTTAGATAAGGTAGAAAGACGTTAAAGCAGGGGCGTAACTGTGAAGCAGGGGGCCCCATATCAGATATGTGCCCCTCCAGGTAACTCTCTCTCTAGCAGCTGGCAGTATTAACCATAACAATACAAGTCATTGATTTAACATAACACACACTTTAACCAAGGCAGCATGGTCAGTACTTTACGAGGGGCTATCCGTTACATGATCGCATCCCTGCTGGCCCAATGGGGTGACAAGGATATTTGTGACATTGCTGACCTAATATGGTCACATTAGGATAATGTCAATGTCTTCAGCTGTGGGGCACATAGGTGCGTTGGGAGCTGGAAGAAGGGGTGCTCCGGTTGTGTTGTGTGCTAAAACAAGGGAAGGGGGCAGTTTGGGAGGGGTAGGTGTGGAAGGTGCTGAGAGAAGGAGGGGTGGATACGTTGGGTCACGAGAGAAGGGAGGTGGGTGCCGTGGGTGCTGGGAGAAGGGAGGTGGGTGCCGTGGGTGCTGGGAGAAGGGAGGTGGGTGCTGGGAGAAGGGAGGTGGGTGCCGTGGGTGCTGGGAGAAGGGAGGTGGGTGCCGTGGGTGTTGGAAGAAGGGGGTGGATGTGATTGGTGCTGAGAGAAGAAGTGTGTGTATGGTGGGTGGGTGCGGTGGGTGTTAGGAGAAGGGGGCTGGGTAGGTGCAGTGTGTGCTGGGAGAAGAGCTGGTGGGTGCTGGGAAAAGGGGGCTGGGTGCAGTGGGTGCTGGGAGAATGAGCATGTGTGTGGTCGGAACGGTGGGTGTTGGGAGAAGGGGGCAGATTAGGTGCAGTGTGTGCTGGGAGAAGGGAGGAGGGTGCTGAGAGAATGTGTGTGTGGTGGGTGCTGGGACAAGGGGGGTGGGTGAGGTGGGTGCTGGGACAAGGGGGGTGGGTAAGGTGGGTGCTATGATTAGGGGTGGGTGCTGGGAGAAGGGGGAATGGGTGCTGTGGATGCTGGGATAAGGGGGGATGGGTGCTGGGAGAAGGGGAGGTGGGTGCTGGGAGAAGGGGGTGGGTTCTGGGAGAAGGGGGGATGGGTGCTGGGAGAAGGGGAATGGGTGCAGTGGGTGCTAGGATAAGGAGGGATGGGTGCTGGGAGAAGGGGAGGTGGGTGCTGGGAGAAGGGGTGGTGGGTGCAGTGGGTGCTGGGAGAAGGGGGGGATGGGTGCTGTGGGTGCTGGAGAAGGGGGATTGGTGCTGTGGGTGCTGGAGAAGGGGGGTGGGTGAGGTGGGTGCTGGGAGAAGAGGGGTGGGTGCTGGGAGAAAGGGGTGGGTGCAATGGGTGCTGGGAGAAGGGTGGTGGGTGTTTGGAGGTAGGGGTGGTGGGTGCAGTGGGTGCTGGGAGAAGGGGGATGGGTTCTGTGGGTGCTGGGAGAAGGGGGGTGGGTACTAGGGTGACCACGTGTCCCAGATTGCCCGGGACTGTCCCGGGCACATTTATTCCAGGACAATACAGTGTCCTGGAATGAAACTGACACAGCCACCCCCTGGGCCAATCTGATGCCCCCAAAAAAGGCCGCCACATCACTGATTTACACACTGACAGTACTTGTCCTGGCCGGGAATGCCTGGAGGAGCACAGTCCTGCCCCCTGCTTGTGATTGGAGAAATCATAAATCCCGCCTCTTGTGTCCAATCACTTTGTTGTGATTCGTTGCAGCACAAGCTGATTTTTGGGAAGGGAGGTGTCCCTGAATGGTAGTTTGGAAATGTGGTCACCCTAGTGGGTACTGGGAGAATGGAAGGTGCTGTGAGAAGGGGGGTGGGTGCAGTGGGTGCTGGAGAAGGGGGGGTGGGTGCTGGGAGAATGGAAGGTGCTGGGAGAAGGGGGGATGGGTGCTGTGGTTGCTGTGAGAAGGGGGTGGGTGCTGGAGAAGGGGGGTGGGTGCAGTGGGTGCTGGGATAAGGGGGAATGGGTGCTGGGAGAAGGGGGGGTGGGTGCTGTGGGTTCTGGGAGAAGGGGAGGTGGGTGCTGGGAGTAGGGGGGAATGGGTGCTGTGGGTGTTGGGAGAAGGGTGGTGGGTGAGGTGGGTGCTGGGAGAAGGGGGGTGGGTGCTGGGAGAAGGGGGTGGGTGCTGGGAGAAGGGGGGTGGGTGCAGTGGGTGCTGGGAGAAGGGGGGTTGGTGCTGTGGGTGCTGGAGAAGGGGGGTGGGTGAGGTGGGTGCTGGGACAAGGGGGGTGGGTAAGGTGGGTGCTATGATTAGGGGTGGGTGCTGGGAGAAGGGGGAATGG
The DNA here is from genome assembly GCF_905171775.1 of Rana temporaria. Lineage (NCBI taxonomy): Eukaryota > Metazoa > Chordata > Amphibia > Anura > Ranidae > Rana > Rana temporaria. Next base: position 659,426,781 of record NC_053489.1, on the reverse strand, counting down.
GTGCTGTGGATGCTGGGATAAGGGGGGATGGGTGCTGGGAGAAGGGGAGGTGGGTGCTGGGAGAAGGGGGTGGGTTCTGGGAGAAGGGGGGTGGGTGCTGGGAGAAGGGGGGTGGGTGCTGTGGGTGCTGGAGAAGGGGGGTGGGTGAGGTGGGTGCTGGGAGAAGGGGGTGGGTGCTGGGAGAAGGAGGGTGGGTGCTGGGAGTAGGGGGGAATGGGTGCTGTGGGTGTTGGGAGAAGGGTGGTGGGTGTTTGGAGCTAGGGGTGGTGGGTGCTGGGAGAAGGGAGGGTGGGTGCAGTGGGTGCTGGAGAAGGGGGTGGGTGGGTACTGGGAGAATGGAAGGTGCTGTGAGAAGGGGGGTGGGTGCAGTGGGTGCTGGAGAAGGGGGGGGTGGGTAGAAGGGGGTGGGTGCTGTGAGAAGGGGGTGGGTGCTGGGAGAAGGGAGGGTGGGTGCAGTGGGTGCTGGAGAAGGGGGGGGTGGGTACTGGTAGAATGGAAGGTGCTGTGAGAAGGGGGGTGGGTGCAGTGGGTGCTGTGAGAAAGGGGGGTGGGTAGAAGGGGGGGGTGCTGGGAGATGGGGTGTGGAAGTTGGGAGTAGCTGAGTGGGTGAAGTATTCTTTGGTTTCCTGGCACTTTCTCGGATGATGAGGATCAGTCGCTCTGATTGGGGGGTGGGGGGGGGTCTGTATAGTAAACATAAAGGATGAATGAGGCTCCTCACACCGAGTACAATGACAGGCGGAGGTGTGATTACTGTACACAGATTATATTCTGAATAGAGGTCATCCAGGTACAATTGCACTTCTCCTCTATTTACACCAATCACAGAGCTCTGTACAATCTTCCATCTCATTACAGTTGCCCAAAATAGCATAACACTTAACCCTGTCACTGCCAGAGGCATTTAAATATATATATATACTGTATATTATGCTATATCACACATGTAAAAATATACAATTTAGGCCTGAAAATTAACTAAACCCCCCAAACATTATATATTTTATGAAAACAGAGACCTTGGAGAATAAAATGTTCATAGCTTCAAACTTTTTATGTCACATAATAATTGTTTTTCAAAGTGATATTTTCAGTAAAAATATCACATAAATTAATTGAAATGCAAACCAACATGATACAATATCCGATTTTTGGTAAACCATAAAGGATGAGGTTGTCTCAAGTAAATAGATACCAAACATGCCGTATAATTGTGTGCGCCTGCAAAACAGACCAAAATACAGCAATTGTCCAACACTTTAAACATTTTTACAGCTCATCATTTCAGACTTAATATTTATATACTGTATATGCTTAGATAAATATTGTATATATATATATCGGGTCTTCAAAAAAAGTGTGGAAACTTTTTAAGAATTCTCATACAGTGCATTGAAAAAGTATTCACACCCCTTGAAATTTTCCACCTATTGTCAAGTTACAACCAAAAATGTAAATGAATTTTATTGGGATTTTATGTAATAAACCAACACAAAGTGGCTCATAATTGTGAAGTGGAAGGAAAATGATAAATGGTTTTCAATTTTTTTTTACAAATAAATATGTGAAAAGTGTGGCGTGTATTTGTATTCAGCCCCCTTTACTCTGATACCCCCTAACTAAAATCTAGGGGAACCAATTGCCATCAGAAGTCACCTAATTAGTAGATAGAGCCCACCTGTGTGTAATTTAATCTCAGTATAAATACAGCTGTTCTGTGAGGCCCTCAGAGGTTTGTTGGAGAACCTTAGTGAACAAACAACATCATGAAGGCCAAAGAACACACCAGGTCAGGGATAAAGTTGTGGAGAAGTGTAAAGCAGGGTTAGGTTATAAAAAAATATCCCAAGCTTTGCACATCTCACAGAGCTCTGTTCAATCCATCATCTGAAAATCTAAAGAGTATGGCACAACTGCAAACCTACCAAGACATGACCTTCCACCTAAACTGACCGGGCCGGGCAAGGAGAGCATTCATCAGAGAAGCAGCCAAGAGGCCCATGGTAACTGGAGGAGCTGCAGAGATCCACAGCTCAGGTGGGAGAATCTGTCCACAGGACAACTATTAGGCCTCGTACACACGGCCGAGGAACTCGACGTGCCAAACACGTCGAGTTCCTCGGCGAGTTCAGCCCTGAAGCCGCCGAGGAGCTCGGCGGGCCGAGTTCTCCCATAGAACAACGAGAAAATAGAGAACCTGTTCTCTATTTTCTCGACGAGTTCCTCGGCGGCTCCATCGGGCCGAAAGTGTACACACGACAGAGTTTCTCGGCAGAATCCGGCTCTGACCGAGTTTCTCGCTGAATTCTGCTGAGAAACTCTGTCGTGTGTACGAGGCCTTAGTCGTGCTCTCCACAAATCTGACCTTTATGGAAGAGTGACAAGAAGAAAGACATTGTTGAAAGAAAGCCATAAGAAGTCCTGCTTGCCGTTTGCGAGAAGCCACGTGGGGGACACAGAAAACATGTGGAAGAAGGTGCTCTGGTCAGATAAGACCAAAATTGAACTTTTTGGCCTAAAAGCAAAACGCTGTGTGGCGGAAACTAACACTGCACATCACCCTGAACACACCATCCCCACCGTGAAACATGGTGGTGGTGGCAGCATCATGTGGTGGGGATGCTTTTCTTCAGCAAGGACAGGGAAGCTGGTCAGAGTTGATGAGAAGATGGATGGAGCCAAATACAGAGCAATCTTAGAAGAAAACCTGTTATGCACATACACACGATCAGAATTTCCGATGGAAAAAGTCAGATGGACTTTTTCCATCGGAAATTCCGATCATGTATATGCCCCATCGGAGGCAAATTGCTGTTTATAGACGCTCTCCATCCAATCACAAATGTCCCTCTCTAGATGTGGAAAGCTGGCAGAGACATCCCCAAAAAGACTTGCAGCTGTAATTGCAGTGAAAGGAGGTTCTATAAAGTATTGACTCCGGGGGGCGCCATACAAATGTACCCCCAAGACTTTTCACATATTTATTTGAAAAAAAATAATTTTTTTTTGATCATTTAAAATTAAAAATCATTTACCCGTTTTTGGTTGTAACATGACACATTAGTATCCCTCACACATAATTCCTGATAAAGCCAGGATGACGAAACATGTAGAAGACTAAATGTAAAGGGCTATTCTTCAACATCATTATTAAGTATATAAACTACTGTCGATATTTCTATCTTACTATTTTATTGTTTTTTTTTGGTTTACAAGCTAAATTTCAAATAACATTTTGTATAATTTTAACAGTTTATCGGGGTATTGCGCGCTCCGGCGTATAGCGCACACCCCTAATGTGGACCCGCATTCCTGTAAAAAAAACATTTTAGTACTTACAGTTTTGGTGTCTTGCGCGGCGTCCATTGGTGGCCTCGTCGGGTCCGGCGTCCTTCTGCGGCCATCATGGTGTCCTCCCCGCTCGATCCCCGTATCCCGCGCCGAGTTTTAACCACTGCGCCGGCATATACCGAGCGTAGTACACTCGGGTATAGTCGGGCAAGCTCGGCTCCTCTCGCGGTCACGTCCTGTACGTCCAGGACGTGACCGCGAGAGGAGCCGAGCCTGCCCGACTATACCCGAGTGTACTGCGCTCTGTATATGCCGGCGCAGTGGTTCAAACTCGGCGCGGGAAGCGGGTATCGGCGTATATCGCGGACCCACGATTTTGCCCTGATTTTCAGGGCAAAAAAGTGCGCGGTATACGCCGATAAATACGATATATGGTTGCTGATGACTTTGCACCTAGAAAATCCCATTCCAAAAACCTGTGTTGGTTCCCTTCATTATTAAAGGGATGATGGTGCCATTTTTTCCCCTTCCCCCCCAAAATACATTTGCTATATTATATGGAATAAAGATAACATTGTTTGTTATTTCAAGAGGAATTGCAGTCTGCTCACATAATTTGTAATAAAAACATCTTTGTCATTCTGAAGCTTCCCCCCCAACCCCATTGCATATTACTGTGGAACCTTGGTTTACGAGTAATGCTGTTAACGAGCATTTTGAATAACAAGCAACTTTAAAAAAAAAGATCTGACTCTGTTTGCGAGTGTTGTCTCACAAAAAGAGCAGAATTCAAGCTAATGGGGTGTGCATTTGGCCAGAGATGCGGGGGCGCCAGAGCCATTCGGAAATACTCGGAAATACTCTGTTCCCGAGCCTTTCCAAGGTTTTCCGAGTTCAGCCGAGCTGTCCCTGAGCCTTTCCATCTATTTCCGAGGCTCTCCGGCGCCCCCTCACCTCTGGCCACATGCGGTATTGCACGCCATAGAAGTCAATGCAGAACAAATGATCTTCGTTTCCACTGACTTCTATGGGGAAACTTGCTTTGATATGCGAGTGCTTTGGATTACAAGCATTCTCCTGGAACGGATTATGCTCATAATCCGAGGTTCCACTGTATTTTATATATACTGTGATTCTGTACTTGCCAAATATGCTGCAGAAATCTCCCTCCACTGAGTCTGGCTGCAGCCATTTTAACTGTGGGCAGCTGAAGCTAAGGCCTGTTCACTTCCTGGATTTACACAGACACGCAGAGGCACACCTCCAGCTCTGCAGCTCCCACTGGCCCTCTTATAACTCACCCTCCCTCCCTTCCTGGCAAACTCTCAGGAGAGTGAGAAAGGGAGCTGTGCCTGTTGTCATAAGCAGCGGGGGTGCGTCCATAGAGGGCGCAGGAGCGCCGCCCCCTCTCTCTCTCCTGCACCTCCACTGAATACAATACACAAATTCATGCATTGCATGAAATCTATGTATTGTTCCTGCCGCCCACTTTTCAGATGGCCGGCCCCCTGGTAAGCGCCGGCCATCTGAATAACGGCAGCTGGTTGGCTTTAGAAGTGCCTATCAGGCTGTAATCGGCATCCAAATAGTTAGCCAGGGGACGCACGGGGTGTGCGTTCCCTGGCTAACACTGGGCACAGTGGCGACAATTGATGTGGGCACAGTGGCGACAATTGATGTGGGCACAGTGGTAACAATTGATGTGGGCACAGTGGCTGCGTTTGATGGCACAGTGGCTGCGTTTGGCATGGCACAGTGGTGACAATTGATGGGCATAGTGGTGACAATTGATGGGCACAGTGGTGACAATTGATGGGCACAGTGGCGACAATTGATGGCACAGTGGCTGCGTTTGATGACACAGTGGCTGCGTTTGGCATAGCACAGTGATGACAATTGATGGGCACAGTGGTGACAATTGATGGGCACAGTGGTGACAATTGATGGCACAGTGGCTGCGTTTGATGGCACAGTGGCTGCGTTTGGCATGGCACAGTGGCGACAATTGATGGCATGGCACAGTGGCTGCATTTTATGGGCACAGTGGCTGCCTTTGATGGGCACAGTCAGGCTGCAATTGTCTTTAGCCTAGGCTAATGACCAGACAAGAAACAGGAAGTGGGCTGTATAAAGGAAATAAACTGGCAGAAAAAAAAAGGGCAGAAGATTTAATAAATGGAAGTTGAACAAATGACAGAAGGTCCGCTAACAGGAAGTGACAAGAACATCGCATTTCAGAATCAACAGGTCTTTTCTGTACTTGCAGTGATCTGTTGCTGAGAAATAAAAACTAATGCGGACACCACATCCTAAGACTGGTAAACTGTCATAAATAAAAAAAAAATGGGTTTAGTTATCCTACTAAGGCGAAGACCTAAAGGGGGTTATTTTGATGATCTCTATAAATAGGAGAGCGGCGGCGGCGGCCAGGGGGTCGGGGGAACGGGGGGGGGGGGGACGGACGAAGAACGGGCCGGCTTGGACAGTCTCCAGCCTCATCCAGGTTATAACCTTTTTCTCGGCTGGCCCTGCCAATAAAAACGGCAACAATATCATTTGAAATAAGTAGCGCAGCCATGATGGCGCGGCACCAATTAGTAATCTTATTAAACAGACTCTGGCCGAAGAGAAACAAAGGTTACGATTGAGCCGGAGTTATAAAACACGGGGCGGATTACCGGGACTTCAGGGGAATTACACGGAGCGTTAGAGAACGGCGGCACTCAGGGGGGCCGCGGATCAGCGCTATGTGTCCAAGTAGATTACAGAGCCTGACATAGAGATTGTATGACTACGGGGACTACAGGGACTCTGCGTCCGAGGACCGAGAATTCAAGGACCCTTATCCCCGACCATAGACAAGAATCATCGCTGAGCGCCGCCTTCCGTTCTCCTACAAACCTGCTTAACCACTTCAATACTGGGCACTTTTACCCCCTTCCCGCCCAGGCCAATTTTCAGATTTCAGCGCTGTCACAATGTCAAAAAGGCTAAAAAAAGTGGCTGTAAAAACGTCCATGGAAATTAAGCCTAAAACTCAGAAACTGAACCCCTAATATGTCTTTCTTGACAAGGCCCTTTATATACCATCCCCTCCCCTCCCTTACGTTACATAATTTGTCAAAGCCTTACACTTCAGCTTGAGCGTAAGGGCCTGTTGACATAATCACGTTGCGGTAACACGCAGCAGATGTTCACAATGCAACTCAGCTAGTTTGTATGGACCCTAAGGCCTCATTCACACTACGGGCCATTCGGGTCTGTCTGTCACGGACCTGAACGGCCGCTCTATGCATTCCTATGGAGCTGCGGATGTCAGTGGAGACATGTCCGCTGACATCCGATCCGCTAAAAACAGACGTATGGGGGCCACGTCCCCATACGTCCATACGGATGGGATCGGGTAAGATCTGATGAAAACGGACATGCTGTCCGTTTTCATCAGATTGCTCCATAGGAGGACAGCGGTGCCCGACAAGCCCCTCCCCGCTCAGTGAGCAGAGAGGAGCTTGTCATCCGTCGGCTCAGCGGAGATCTGCGGACTGATCTCCCGCTGAGCCTACGGGAGCATGCGCTCCGCCAAGTGTGAATGAGGCCTAAGGGGGTCAGAGGTCCCTGTTCTTTTTTAAATACTGCTCAAAGCAGGCCCCAAACATATATTACATTCAGATTGATTCACATATTACCCTCTCATATCCCTATAGCATTGTGGCAGTGAGATCTCAACACCTACAGTGACCACTATGAACTACCCCTTCTTAGGTTTTTTCTTTTTTGTTTCTCCACACCCACAGTAGCCACTATGAACTACTCCTTCTTAGGTTTTTCATCTAAGGTACAAGCATGCAGCAGGAGTACTGAGACTTCCCCACACCAGGAGGAGAAATACTCAATGGTAGTGGTTGAATGGTTTTTCTGACTCTGAGGCCGCGATCCAAACCGATGAGAATGGTCCGACAGACCGTTTTCATCGGTTCACCCCTGAAGCGGCCTGATGGTCTGATGTGCGTACACACCATCAGTTCAAAAACCGATCGGGTCAGAACGCGGTGACGTAAAACACACCACGTGCTGAAAAAAACGAAGTTCAATGCTTCCAAGCATGCGTCGACTTGATTCTGAGAATGCGCAGGTTTTGAACCGATGCTTTTGTGTACTAACCATCCGTTTGGACCTATCGGGCAGCGGTCCATCGGTTAGATTTTAAAGCAAGTTCTAAAATTTTGGACCGAAGGACAACAGACCGATGGGCCATACACACGGCCGGTTTGGACCGATAAAACTGGACTTCAGGCCGTTTTCATCGGTTTGGACCGACCGTGTGTACGCGGCCTCAAGGAGCTTGCCAATGTAGTCTCAAAAAAAAAAAGAAAAAAAATTCTAAAGAGTAATTTAGCTCACCTGCCCCCATGACTTAATTGTCTTTGGGTGGACTGGCCCTTTAAAATATATAAATATGAAATCCACTAATTCTCGGCATACAACCATTTGTAATAATTCGTAGTGCTATTGTAGATTTAATGACGATGAAATTGGACTTTAATCCTCTTACACCGTATGTACAGGTGCACTGCTGGCTGGAACAAAAGTCTCCGAATTCAACTCAGCCGGGGCCTAAATCCTATTTTCTCTTGAACAGACTCTCAACACCATTATATATATATTTATACACACACACTACGTATATATATATATATATATATATATATATATATATATATATATATATACTCACAATATGTAGCCGGATGCATGCACCCAAAAACTACGTCCAGTGACCAGATCTCAGTCTTTGTCACCAGATGCAGATGAGGAGGAAGATGTCTACATGGACTGGCTTTGGCTATCCGCACCTATGGATGCCACCCCACTCACTCCTCCTGCAGAACCTTACGTAAGAACCCTCATGCCTGAGGCTCCAGAGTTTATACCTCAGGGCCACCAACCCAGAGTCAGGAAGATCTTGGGACCTTACTGAGTGTTCAAGATTTAAAGATGTCCCAACCACCCCTAGAACCAGATAAAGAATCTGCTGGAGAGGGACCATCCAAGCCAAAAGAGCAAAGACCAAAGATGGGCTTTCCGCCCACCCAAAAAAAAGACTGATTTACTTACTGCGTGAGTATTTTGGAAGAGATTATCGTTTCCACTCAAAGGTCTCAAAAAATGCAAGTTCTTTCCACTCCAGTCTTGGTGGGAAGATACTCCAGCTCACCTGCCCCGACACACCTTGGTGGAAAGTTTTAGTAGATCAACCTCTATATGTCAACCGACTCCCCCAAGGGTACCAAAGGTTTTTTGGTGGGGGGAATGTGTAGACGGATGCCCTGACTGATGCATGCTGCTGTCTGTCTATCCCATCCACCGTGCAGCCAACAGGAGGAGCAGGATAAGCACTTCTGTGCCCATTCTCCTGCTTTCTCCATGCCCACAGGGTGTGTGGGAAGAGAGAGGTGCAGCTGAGGAGTGAGAATCCCCCACTCGCTCCTGATCCATCTCCCTCTTGGTAGCAGTAACATGGAACTCTGGGAGTTGTACTCTGTGGGCTCTCTCTGTTACATCAGGGAAAGGGGGCTGCAGACCACATTACTCAGAAAATCCTACATGAGAGGAGGACTGAGGACTTTTTCCTGGGCAAATGGAATATAACAGTGCACAGCGAAAGACGGAAAAGACCTGTTGTAGTGCCCTGCATCCACATCAGAGGGTAAGGAGAGAGAGAAACCGAGACTGACTCGCTCTAAAGCCCTTTGCTGTGCTGAGGGACCGATCCACTACTAGAATACCATCCATGCTGTACCAAGGACCAGAGTAGCTCCAGGCAACCAATAGTGAATGGACATCCAACCAGAGAGACCACTGCCTCTGTGTCACTGGGTTTGGTGGAGATTGAGTCCTTAGGAACTGACTACACAGCTGTCTTGTAGCTCTATTACTACCTGCAGGCCTGTAACTGTTCTCATGCATGCCAATGGTACCATTAGGCCCCAACATTAGCCGGCTAAAGATTAAGGACTAAATACTGCCCATTACAGTTGCCACACAGAGACCCTAGACCATCACTTAGTATAGAGGTACTTCTCAGGAGACATTGCACAGGGCTTAGCCATTCTTTTAGAGTGCAGTCTAACACAGATATAGTACTAGTCTATTATTCACCTTGTGATTAACATTTATATGCACAGTTTATTATTTAATTTGCTGATTTATGTGTTGACTCCAGTTTAGTGGTACAGAACCATATTCTAAGTTATTTTGGCATAGCTACTGCACTGTCTTTTTGGTAAATGGGTAGGGGGTACAATCACATGGGGGGGCTGGGATCCGGGGGGCTTCCAGATTCCGATAAGCCCCCCATCCGCAGACCCCCGCAACCACTGGGCAAATCACCCTCCCCATGTTGAGGGCATGTGGCTTGGTACGGTTCAGGAGGGGGGCGCTCTCTTGTTCCCCCCTTTTTCCTGCGGCCTGCCAGGTTGTATGCTCGGATAATGATCTGGTATGGATTTTGGGGGAGACCCCCACATAATTAAAAAAAAATGGCACAGGGTTCCCCCTAAAATCCATACCAGACCTGAAGGGCCTGGTATAGATTTTGAAAGGGAACCCATGTCGTTTTTTTTTTATTTTGGCACAGGGTTCCCCTTAAAATCCATACCAAACCTCAAGGGCCTGGTATGGATTTTGGTGGGACCCCCATGCTGTTTTTTTTTTTTTTTACATTTTGACACAGGTTCCCCTTAACCACTTCAATACACTGTGTTATATAAACTACACTGCCTGCATTGACTGAATACGAAGTCTACACTGAATATATAAGCTACACTGAATGCAGAGTATATATATATATATATATATATATATATATATATATATATATATATATATATATATATCAGATACACTGCCTGCACTGACTCGAATATATAGCTAGATTCAGGTAGATGCGCGCATATTTACGGCGGCGTAGCGTATCGTATTTACGGTACGCCGCCGTAAGTCAAAGAGGCAAGTGCTGTATTCACAAAGCACATGCCTCCTAAGTTACAGCTGCGTAGCGTAAATGGGGCCGGCGTAAGCGCGCCTAATTCAAATGAGGATGAGGGGGGCGTGTTTTATGTAAATGGGTGGTGACCCAACGTGATTGACGTTTTTTACGAACGGCGCATGCGCCGTCCGTGTACATATCCCAGTGTGCATTGCTCCAAAGTACGCCGCAAGGACGTATTGGTTTCGACGTGAACGTAAATTACGTCCAGCCCCATTCACGGACGACTTACGCAAACGACGTAAAAAATAAAAATTTCGAAGGCAGGAACGACGGCCATACTTAACATTGACTAGGTCAGCTATTTGTTCGACTTACTTTACGCGGGGAAAAGCCGTACGTAAACGACGTAAAAAAAATGCGCCGGGCGCACGTACGTTTCTGAATCGCGTATCTAGTCATTTGCATATTCTACGCCGAACTCAACGGAAGCGCCACCTATCGGCCAGCGTAAATATTGCACCCTAAGATACGACGGCGTAGGAGACTTACGCCGCTCGTATCTTAGCCTAATTTAAGCGTATCTGGTTTCCAGAATACGCTTAAATTTAGGACGGCGTAGATTCAGAGTTACGTCGGCGTATCTACTGATGCTTTCTGAATCCAGCTAATAGAATCTACACGGAATATCTAGTCTAAGCGAAATTCAGAGTGTATATATACTGTATGTGTGTCTATATACATATAAAAAATATATAATATATACTAGACTGTATATATATATATATATATATATAAATATATATATATATATATATATATATATATATATAAAATCAAATACACTGCCACTAACTAACCTTTCTGCCTAATCTAGCTCAAACTATCTCTGTCCACACACTATACACGGGCGCTATGTAAGCAGCCTTATATAGTGTGGGGTGTGGACTTAGTCCCCCTGAGCCATGATTGGCCAAAGGCACCCTGCCTTTGGCCAAATGTGTCTCTCTCAGCAGAGCACGCTGTGATTGGCCAAAGCATGCAGGTCAGGTGCATGCTTTGGCCAATCATCATAGAGCAATGCACTGCGATCTCACAATGCAATATGGGGCATTCTGTGGCGCTCCAATTTCCGGCGAACGCCCCATGTGTTCGGTTTGTTTTAGAACAAAAGAATACCTTATGTTCGAGTCGAACCGCGGGCTCATCCCTAATTATGATTGTTCATGATGTGCCCTTATATGAAACTGTAAAGCTGGCTACATACAGTATATCACTATCTGATCCTATCATCTCCTTCAGGTCTCCCAGCAGTGGTTGTATAAACCTTAAAGCTGACCATATGTACTACACAATTTTATGGCTGAAACACTCAAAAACACATCAAGTTAAAGAAATTGCCACAACAAAATTGAAAGTATTAATCCACCAGACACTGGAATAGGTTCTTATATCTGACGGTGGAAGTTATACACTTGGGTTATTAGCTACACCGACTAACTGCAGTTGGTGCTTTCACCTTTTCTGTTAGATATCTCACTTACCTCTTTACCACCAAGGACATCCCTGGGACGTCCTCGGCTTTGTGCGGTGATATCTGAATGATGCCTGCAGCTACAGGCATCATTCAGATATCCCCGTCTTCAGCCGCCGATTCTCTGCACCATAAGAACGATCAAAGCTGCTTGATCGTTCTTGTAGGCAGCGGGAGGGGACACCCCCTCTCCCGTCGCCATCCGGTGCTTCTCAAGGCTCTCCCGTGCCATCGGGGGCCCGGAGAAGGCGAATCAGTAGGCGTCCGCTGCAGAACCATAGAGATGACTGGTGACCAGATGGTCACAGTCATCTCTATTACCGTCGGAGGACTGGGCGCAACGTTATGACGTCACGCCCTGTACCCGGAAGTAAACAAAGCCACAATCGCGGCTGTCGGCATGTGATCGGTGATTCTTTTTTCACCGATTTCATGCTTGTAAGCCTGTAGGATAGATGTGAGGTCTTATTGACCCCATATCTCTCCATAAAGAGGACCTGTCACACTGATTCCTATTACAAGGGATGTTTACATTCCTTGTAATAGGAATAAAAAGGATCCAATTTTTTTTTAAAGTGTAAAAATAAAAAGAATTAAGTAAAATAAAAAAAAAAAAAACATTTTTTTTTTAAAAACGCCCCTGTCCTCGATATCTCGCGCGCAGAAGCGAACACGCATGCAGGTCCCGCCCACATATGTAAACACCGTTCAAACCCCACATGAGAGGTATCGTCGCGTGCGTTAGAGCGTGTGCAACAATTCTAGCACTAGACCTACTCTGAAACTCGGAAATAGTAACCTGTAAAAAATGTTAAAGCGTCACCTATGGAGATTTTTAAGTACTGAAGTTTGGCGCCATTCCATGAATGTGCGCAATTTTAAAGCGTGACATGTTAGGTATCTATTTACTCGGCATAACATAATCTTTCACATAATACAAAAAAATTGGGCTAACTTTACTTTTTTGTTATTTTTTAATTCATGAAACCGTTTTTTTCCCCAAAAAAGGCATTTGAAAAATTATTGCGCAAATACTGTGCGAGAAAAAAAGTTGCAATGACCGCCATTTTATTTCCTAGGCTGTCTGCTTAAAAAAATATATATAATGTTTGGGGGTTCTGATTAATTTTCTAGCAAAAAATGCTAGAAAATTTACATGAAGGAGAGAAGTGCCAGAATTAACCCGGTGGGCAAGTGGTTAATTATGGGCATTTTCAGAGAATACAACTGAAGGAGTGAGACTCCCCCTGTGTGAGAAGAGGGGCACAGCTTGAACTTGCTGCAGTAATTCCTGGTGGACCAAACCTACATTGGTGTCAGTAGGAGGATTACACCCATCACTGGTGTCAGTGGAAAGAATGGTATCCCAGCATTGGTGTCAGGGAGGAATAGTCCATATTATTGGTGTCAGTGGAAAGAATTGGTTTGGTCCACCAAACCCTGCTAATATAAAACAGTTTTGGGCGGACTGACCCTTTAATTAGGATCGGGGCTTCCTGCATGTAGTGAAGAGTTGTGTATTTACTCCACTGATTATTTCTCTTCTTACTATTATGCAGTATGCTCAGTATGCTGAGATTGTGAACTTCACCTTACCAGATGGCACAGTTCGAAGTGGACAAGTTCTGGAGGTCGTTGGTTTCAAGGCTATAGTCCAGGTAACTTCTCTATTATTTGTCAAGTTCATCCATCTTTTCCAATTCCACCTCCTGCCTTCTGTATCAGCTCACCTTTGACCTGCTCCATCTCCACAAGCCCCATCCCTTCTAGTTCCACCTTCAACCCTATCCCATCACCACAAATCACTCCTTACCACTGATACATCTCCACAAGTACAGCTAATTCCCAGTTCATCATGATCCATCTTCACTACCCCAATCTCCTTTCTGATCCATCACCTTTATGCCGCGTACACACGATCGGATATTCCGACAAGAAAATCGTGGATTTTTTTCCGATGGAATTTTGGCTCAAACTTGTCTTGCATACACACGGTCACACCAAATTCCGAACGTCAAGAACGCGGTGACGTACAACACTACGACGAGCCGAGAAAAATGAAGTTCAATGCTTCCGAGCATGCGTTGACTTGATTCCGAGCACGCTTAGGATGCATACAGTCGATTGGAATTTCCGACAAGAACTTTTCCCCTCGGAAAATTGGAGAACCAGCTTTCAAATTTGTCAAATTCCGTTGGAGCCTACACACAGTCTGAATTTTCGATCAAAAGCTCACATCGGACTTTTCTTGTTGGAATTTCCGATCGTGTGTACAAAGCATTAGGCTCAATATCCTCCTGCTCAATCATTTCCAGACCCAATCTCAACTGGAATCCATCTTCAGTGACCCCACCTCACTGAGACATTTCCACTCCCTTAGCCGAGCTCCTCTCTTCTTCATCTCCCCTGTGCAGTGTCATCTTAAGAGCATTATAGGCCCCCGGGCAATACAGTGCACTGGGGCCCCGTCTACACAATTACGCACGAGAATTACTGACAAAAATCATAACATTTACTGGCAGAACCACATTTACTGCCACTGCAAAAAAAGTACCTAAAATTACAGTTTTCAGTGCCCAACAATGCAAATGTCAGTATTTAAACTATAAACATATTGCTAGTGCTATTAGAAATGTGTTTAAAGCGGTAGTTCACCCTGACCCACATGATGTTACCATCGAGACAGGCATTGTAGCGCGAGCTACAGTATGCCTGTCCCGATTTTTTTAACCCCGTACTCACCTCGTAGTCGTCCATCGTAGATTTCGGCTCCCACGGGGAATGGGCGTGCCTATGGAGAGGGAGGATGATTGACGGCCGGCCCTGGCACGTCACTCTCCCCGAAGACAGCCGGAGTAGGTCTCGGCTCTTCACGGCGCGTGCGCACAGGCTATGCGCACGCGTCGTGAAGACCAAGCCTATTTCGGCTATTTCCGGAGAAGCGTGACGCGCCAGAGCCGGCCGTCAATCATCCTCCGTCTCCAGAGGCACGCCCATTCCCCGGTATCTTCGATGGACGACTACAAGGTGAGTATGGGGGGAAAAAATTCGGGACAGGCATACTGTAGCTCGCGCTACAGTGCCTGATTTAAAGGTAAAAGAAAAAAATATTTTTTTTTTCCTGTCGATAGGGTGAACCCCCGCTTTAAGTTAAACAAAAGTAAAAAAATGTCTTCATTGACATGAAGGTCAGGTTACTATAACCCAGCCAGCACAGAGTTTCCTCTTACATCAGAGTCTGCAGGATTCCCCCTTACAGTGAAAGGGAACTCTTATGTAAAGGGGAACGCTGCAGATCATGATCTAAGGGGGGAACTCCGATGTGGAGGGGGGCTATGGTGACCAGAGACAACCTTATATCAGAGTCCACTGCTTTCTCTTTCCCACTTACATCAGGGTCCGCAGACTGAGTTCCCCCTTGCATTGTAAGGGGGAATCCTGCAGACTCTGATGTGGGGGGTACTCTGGTGACCAGAGACCACCTTCCTTAGATTAAATACACTAAGGTAAGGGGGGTCACTAATATAGGAGGGGGAACCTTTATATCAGTGCCCCCTTACATTTTTGCATCCACTCCCCCCTTACATCAGCAACCCCCCGCACTCGTGGAGGACCGGATCTTCTCTGTGATTTCCGCGAACTGGGCATGGGCAGTTCTAACCCGTCACTCTCCATAATATTTTACTGGGGTTGCTGGGCAGCCGGTGGGGGCCCCCCAGGCAAGCGGGGCCCCCGGGCAACTGCCCAGCGTGCCCAATGGAAAAGATGGCCCTGCCCCTGTGACTGTCTATACTTGCTTCAACACTTTGGCCCCAAAACCCTTCACGCTCCTTCTTTGCTGGTCCTATGCCTTCCTTGATTTATCTCCTCACTTCTCCATCTCCTCTTCTTAGGCAAAGCTTCTCTGTGCTCCATGTCCTCTGGTCCTATCTCTCCCCTGCTCCATTGTCTTAGGTTTTAACTCATCCCCTCCCTTTCTCCCTATTTAATGTCCTGTGGTCCTTGCTCCATGTTCTTTGGCTCAGCTTGGTCATATGCCCCCTCTGCTCCATCTCCACCTGTCATTGTTCATTCCTGCTTTATCTACTCTGGTCCTGGCTCTTCTATACTCCACCTTCTCTGGTCATAGCTCATTCCTGCTCTATCTATACTGGTCCTGGCTCTTCTCTGCTCAATCAACTCTGGCCCTGGCTCCTCCATGCTCCATCTCCTCTGGTCCTGGCTCTTCCATGCTCCATCTTCTCTGGTCCTGGCTCTTCTATGCTCCATCTTCTCTGGTCCTGGCTCTTCTATGCTCCATGTCCTCTGGTCCTAACTCTTCTATGCTCCATTTCCTCTGGTCCTGGCTCTTCTATGCTCCATCTCCTCTGGTCCTAACTCTTCTATGCTCCATCTCCTCTGGTCCTGGCTCTTCTATGCTCCATCTCCTCTGGTCCTAGCTCTTCTATGTTCCATCTCCTCTTGTCCTGGCTCTTCTATGCTCCATCTCCTCTGGTCCTGGCTCTTCTATGCTCCATCTCCTCTGGTCCTGGCTCTTCCATGCTCCATCTCCTCTGGTCCTGGCTCCTCTCTGCTCCATCTCATTTGGTCCTGGCTCTTCTATGCTCCATCTCCTCTGGTCCTGGCTTTTTTATGCTCCATCTCCTCTGGTCCTGGCTTCTCTCTGCTCCATCTCCTCTGGTCCTGGCTCCTCTCTGCTCCATCTCATTTGGTCCTGGCTCTTCTATGCTCCATCTCCTCTGGTCCTGGCTCTTCTATACTCCATCTCCTCTGGTCCTGGCTCTTTTATGCTCCATCTCCTCTGGTCCTGTCCCCTCTCTCCTCCATCTCCTCTGGTCCTGGCTCTTCTATGCCCCATCTCTTTTGATCCTGTCTCTTTTATGCTCCATCTCCTCTGATTCTGGCTCCTCTCTGCTCCATATACCTTGGACCTGTGTCCTCTATGTTCTATTTCCTTAGGGTCCTGGCTTTTCTATTCTCCATCTCCTCTGGTCCTGGGTCCTCTCTGCTCCATATTTTCTTGTCCTGGCTCCTCTCTGCTCCATCTCCTCTGGTCCTGGCTCTTCTATGCTCCATCTCCTCTGGCCCTAGGTTTTGTCTGCTCCACCTCCACTCATCCTGGCTTCTCTCTGCTCCACCTCCTCTCATCCTGGCTTCTCTCTGCTCCACCTCCTCTCATTCTGGCTCCTCTCTGCTCCACCTCCTCTCATCCTGGCTCCTCTCTGCTCCACCTCCTCTCATCCTGGTTCCTCTCTGCTCCACCTCTTCTAGTCCCCGGTCTCTGTCTTCTTGCTGCTTCATCTCATCTAGTTCTAGATCCTCACTAGTCCATTTTTCTACATCCTACAACTTCCTTGGTTTATCTTCTCTAGCCCTAGTTCCTCTTTGCCCCACATCCTCTGTCCCTAACCATCCCCCCACCTTGACATTTTCCCACTGTACACGTGCTTAGCTAAAGAGGGACTCGCTGTCACAGGCTGTGTAATATTAATAGAAAAAAGGTTGAGCTTCTCCTAATAAAACAATTAACCATAGATGAAGCCTTGCAGGAGAGCAATGTAGAACAATACATAATATACATGTTTCTGTTATGCCCCGCCTAACCCTATTGTCTACAAATCAAAAAACCTATAGAGTAAGGAATATCCATGCTGGGACATGTAGTCCCACACCAGCAGTTTTCCCACTCTCTGGCTCTCCTCTGTGTTAGGAAGCTCGCACTGCTGACCTGTGCACAACCTCTCTTGGCAACCCGCCAAAGCTTCCCTCACTTAATCCCAGCGAGACCTCTGCACAGCCCCGCTAATCCCATTAGAGAGTCAGCCTCGGAGCCGAGCGAGCAGGAGCAGCTTAGAATCAGTCACACACTGAAAAACAGAACATTCCTCGCTCAGCCCGGGCACACGAATCTCATTAAAGCGGGGGTTCACCCTATAAAAAAAAAAAAAAAAAAAAAAATTCTTCTAGCATAAAATTCGGCATAGTAGCGCGAGCTACAGTATGCCTGTCTTAATTTTTTTATCCCCGTACTCACTGTTATATCGTACATCGAAGATTCCGACTGCCCACGGGGAATGGGCGTTCCAATCCAGACGGAAGGTGATTGACGGCCGGCTCTGGCGCGTCACGCTTCTCCGGAAATAGCCGAAATAGGCTTGGCTCTTCACGGCGCCTGCGCATAGTCATAGTCACGGCGCCGGCTGTCTTCGGGGAGCGTGACGTGCCAGAGCCGGCCGTCAATCACCCTCCCTCTTGAAAGGAACGCCCATTCCCCGCGGGCAGTCGGAATCTTCTATGTACGATATAACAGTGAGTACGGGGATAAAAAAATTAAGACCGGCATACTGTAGCTCGCGCTACTATGCCGAATTTTATGCTAAAAAGTTGTTCTGCAGGGTGAAATTTCCGCTTTAATGCTGCGATTTGCAGGTTATTTCAGAAAACAGTGTCGCGGCTATCAGAGCTATTACATTTCTTTAAAGTTACTCCCAAACAACATTCTACTATGGACACCGTCTCCGTAAAGAGGATCTGTCTCTCAACCGGTGTTCAGGGCCACCATTAGGAATCATGGGGCCCCTGTACAACCTACCTGACATGCCCCCCACCACAAAACCCCATGAACACAAACAAGACCTGTGCCCTGCCTTGTAGTCATGGATCCAACATCCTACCCCAGAGAGAGAGAGTGGCAAGGGAAGACCGCGTGGTCCTGATGCCCCGCCCTCACATCACACTATACGTTTGAAGGTGGGGTGCGGCGGCAGTAACTCACACAAACAAGTGCAATAAAAAACTTGTATTGAAGTAAAACAGTGACAGTGCACAGGAGCCCAGAGGGACGCCTGCCCAGCGAGGTACACTCAGAAATTCCAACGATGTGAAGAGGAGAGGTATACATGTGCACTGCCGAAAAATTCATTTGTTTTCATTCGTTATGTAGCTTTTTTCGGAAATTCTGGAAATTTGGAAATTCGAAAATGTAGAAATACAAGAATTCAGAATTTGGAAATTCGAAAATTCGAAATTCAGAAATTCGGAATACGGAAATTCAAAATTTCGGAAATTCAAAATTTCGAAATTCGAAAATTCAAAAATTCTGAATTTGGAAATTCAAAAATTCTGAATTTGGAAATTCAAAAATTCTGAATTTGGAAATTCAAAAATTCTGAATTTGGAAATTCAAAAATTCTGAATTTGGAAATTCAAAAATTCTGAATTTGGAAATTTGAAAATTCAAAAATTCGGAATTCGTAAATTAGGATATTCAAAAATTCGGAATTCGAAAATTCGTGAATTAAAAAACTCGTAAATTCGAAAATTCGAAATTTGTATATCTGAAAGTTTGGAAATTCGAAAATTCGGAATTCGGAAGTTCAGAAATCCGGAATATGAACAATTTGATAATTCGTAAATTCAAAAATTCGGAATTCGTAAATACGGAAATTCGAAAAATTCAGAAATTCTAAAATCCAAATTCTGAATTTCCGAATTCTCTAATTTTCTCATCTTCAAATTTTTAAAATTCGGAAATTTCGGAATAACCTAATTTGTCAAAGTTCGTTAAAAAACTAATTCGGAACTAAACGAATTGCACATGTCTATCAGCTGTATTGATGACATCTGTTAAAGTGGAGTTCCCCCCCTCCAGTGTCACATTTGACACCTTTCAGGGGGGAGCAGATACGCATGCGTATTAGGGAACCAGGAAGTGAAGCCGCAAAGCTTCACTTCCTGATTCCCTTACCGAAGATGGCGGCACATCTCATCAGAGTAGCTTATGTGTTTCAGGCAGTGTCCTCTTCATTAGAGTAGCTTATGTGTTTCAGGGGCAGTGTCCTCTTCATCAGAGTAGCTTTTGCATTCCAGGGGCAGTGTCCTCTTCATCAGAGTAGGTTATGTGTTTCAGGGGCAGTGTCCTCTTCATCAGAGTAGCTTTTGCATTTCAGGGGCAGTGTCCTCTTCATCAGAGTAGCTTATGCATTTCAGGGGAAGTGTCCTCTTCATCAGAGTAGCTTATGTGTTTCAGGGGCAGTGTCCTCTTCATCAGAGTAACTTATGTGTTTCAGGGGCAGCGTCCTCTTCCTCAAAGTAGCTTATGCATTTCAGGGGCAGTGTCCGCTTCATCAGAGTAGCTTATGTGTTTCAGGGGCAGTGTCCGCTTCATCAGAGTAGCTTATGTATTTCAGGGGCAGCGTCCTCTTCATCAGAGTAGCTTATGCTTTTCAGGGGCAGTGTCCTCTTTATCAAAGCCGACACCCATACCCTCTCTGCAGTGTATAAATGCTGAAGACACCGGGGAATGGAGAGCCCACCCCTGCAAAATGGAGGAGGGGCTCCATTACCAAACTGATACTTCAGGAGCATTAACCCTTGTCCAACCAGGCTGACTAATTCACCAACTATACATACCTATATTCCTATGTATGGTATAGATGGTGTATCGGCCCTTTGGGTATTACATTAAAAACACAAAATGCATAAAAATTCAGCAGGGGTGGTGAGAACCCCTCATAATTGGCACAGCGGGTGTACAGACCCGGGAACTCAGCAAAGGAATGGTGGGAACCCCTCATAATGGGCACAGCAGGTGTACAGACCCGGGAACTCAGCAAAGTAATGGTGGGAACCCCTCATAATGGGCACAGCAGGTATACAGACCTGGGAACTCAGCAAAGTAATGGTGGGAACCCCTCATAATGGGCATGGCAGGTGTACAGACCCGGGAACTCAGCAAAAGAATGGTGGGAACCCCTCATAATGGGCACAGCAGGTGTACAGACCCGGGAACTCAGCACAGGAATGGTGGGAACCCCTCATAATGGGCACAGCAGGTGTACAGACCTGGGAACTCAGCAAAGTAATGGTGGGAACCCCTCATAATGGGCACAGCAGGTGTACAGACCTGGGAACTCAGCACAGGAATGGTGGGAACCCCTCATAATGGGCACAGCGGGTGTACAGACCTGGGAACTCAGCAAAGGAATGGTGGGAACCCCTCATAATGGGTATGGCAGGTGTACAGACCCAGGAACTCAGCAAAGGAATGGTGGGAACCCCTCATAATGGGCACAGCAGGTGTACAGACCTGGGAACTCAGCACAGGAATGGTGGGAACCCCTCATAATGGGCACAGCAGGTGTACAGACCTGGGAACTCAGCAAAGGAATGGTGGGAACCCCCTCATAATGGGCACAGCAGGTATACAGACCTGGGAACTCAGCAAAGGAATGGTGGGAACCCCTCATAATGGGTATGGCAGGTGTACAGACCCAGGAACTCAGCAAAGGAATGGTGGGAACCCCTCATAATGGGCACAGCAGGTATACAGACCTGGGAACTCAGCAAAGTAATGGTGGGAACCCCTCATAATGGACATGGCAGGTGTACAGACCCGGTAACTCCGCACAGGGATGGTGGGAACCCCTCATAATGGGCACAGCAGGTGTACAGACCCGGGAACTCAGCAAAGGGATGGTGGGAACCCCTCATAATGGGCACAGCAGGGGTACACACCCGGGAACTCAGCAAAGGAATGGTGGCAACCCCTCATAATGGGCATGGCAGGCACATAGTTGAACTCTCAAGAACCAGCAAGAAATGAAATCTCGCTTTTTGGTGCACTGAGGCTCCAGCGATCGGGGTGAGGGGGGGTGGTCAGTGCCAGCCTAACAATAAAGGGTTAACTCATCCAACGCACACAGGAAGGGCCCTCTAATCCCAGCATTAACCCTTTCACTGCCCCCCGTCCCCCCCCCAATCACTTTTGAAAGCCTTGAGGTCCGGTGTGTGAATGAGAGGAGCAGGTCCCCCCCTCCCCCCTCCCCAATCCACACACATTATCCTTTGCTTTCATTCGGTCCTGACTTTACTCCTGCCGTGTCTGCTCTAATCCGCACTAATTGCCAGTAATTGGGCTCTTGCCCCGGGTCTCTGCAGGTGTTTGAAGGGACATCTGGGATCGATGCCAGGAAAACAACTTGTGAATTCACGGGGGACATCCTGAGGACACCTGTTTCAGAGGACATGCTGGGTATGTTGGAACCTAAATGTGACTCCCAAATAAAAAAGAACCGCGCCCGAGTATCGCAAATAAGAACTGTCTGCATCAATCCGCCCGCAATCAGGCGCCTATCACGTAAATGGCTCGCCAACGCAACATAAACCCGAGAGCCCTTTATACCCAAACACCCCGCGTCTGAACGTCTCAACGTGGTGCACGAAAACGCACGTGCGCCAAGATGAATGGCAACGCCAAGCATCCAACTTGGTTGTGTGCATTTCTGTGCATTACGGTAACAGATGTTTTATGGTATAAATGCAGAGCCGCACCGTTCTCACCATTTCACTACGACTTTTCCAACACGCCACAAAGCTCGACGCGAACGCCTGCGTTCACACCCGAGGGTTGCGTTTTTGAGCGTTTTTTTTTTTCTGGCATTTGTATGCACGTTTTTGTACAGTGTTTTCAAAGTGTTTTTGAACTTTGACATGTTTTAATTAGTCAGTAGAGAAAAAATATAAACCTGTTTCATCACCTGTTTCATCCACTTTTATTTATTATTTATTTATTGTTATTATTTTATATTTTTATTTATTATTTATTTTTATTTTATTGTTTTTACGTTTTTTTTGTGTAAGGGATTAGGGTTAAGGGTTAAAGGTTATGCTTAGGGGTTAATTTATTTATATATTTATTTATTGTTATTATTATTTTTTTTATTATTATTTTTATTATTGTTTTAAAAAAAATTGTAAGGGGGTTAAGGGTTACAGGTTATGCTTAGGGGTTAGTTTATTTTTATATTTATTTCCTTATTATGTATTTATTATTATTATTATTATTATTATTATTTTTGTATTGTTTTTACTTTTTTGTAAGGGGTTAAGGGTTAGGGTTAAGGGATAAAGGTTATTGATATATATATATATATATATATATATATATATATATATATATATATATATATATATATATATATATATTATTTATTTATTTTCATTTTAATGTTTTTACTTTTTTTGTACGGGATTAAGGGTTAAATGTTATGGTTAGGAGTTTATTTATTTATATATTTTTTTACTTATTATTTATTTATTGTTAATATTTTATTATTTATTTATTTATTTATTATTTATTTTTTATTTTTTTTAATTTTTTTTGTAAGGGATTAAGGGTTAAAGGTTATGGTTAGGGGTTAATTTATTTATATATTTATTTACTTATTATTATTATTATTTATTTATTTATTTTGTAAGGTTAGAGATTAGGGTGTAGGGTTTAAGGTTAGGATTAGGGTTAGGGGTTTTGGGTTATTTTATTTATTTATTCTTTATTTATTTTATGTATTTAATATTTATGATTATTCTTTATTTATGTATTTTACTTATTATTTATTATTCATTCATTTATTTTTAATTATTATTATTTATTTTAAATTATTATTATTAAATTATTGCATTTAAGCAGAAAGAAACCTTCAAAAGCTTGTGATAAAAGCTTTAAAATTATTTATTTCATTTTTTTAGGTTAATTATTAGGGTTTGTGTAAGGCCTCGTACACACGACCGAACAAGTTTCCGCGGACATGTCCGACCGTGTGTAGGGCCTAGCGGACAGGTTTCCAGCGGACAAAAGTTTCTTAGCATGCTAAGAAACTTGTCCGCTGGTTAGTACGACTCATCGGACATGTCCGCTGGTTATGACGTATAACCAGCGGCCCGAAATCCCGCACATGCGTTGAATTGATTCGACGCATGCGTGGAAGCATTGAACTTCCGTGTCAGAGAATGTCGGTGTCTTCTACGTCACCGCGTTCTCTGTCTGCGGGGACTTTGGTCTGATCATGTGTACACACATTAGACCAAAACCTCCCAGCAGACATGTCCGATGAAAACGGTCCGCGGACTGTTTTCATCGGACATGTCTCCTTGTGTGTACGGGGCCTTAGGATTAGTGTTTAGGGTTAGGGGATAATTAATTTATATATTTATTTATTTATTTTGTAAGGTTAGGGAATAGGGTGTAGGGTTTAAGGTTAATGGTTAAAGGGTATTGTTAGGGGTTAATTTATTTATATATTTATTTACTGATTATTATTTATTTATTTATTTTGTTAGGTTAGGGATTAGGGTGTAGGGTTTAAGGTTAGGAGTAGGGTTAGGGTTTTTGGGTTATTTTATTTATTTATTCTTTATTTATTGTATGTGTTTAATATTTAGGATTATTATTCTATATTTATGTATTTTACTTATTATTTATTTATTATTCATTAATTTATTGATAATAATTATTATTTATTTTTATTAAATTATTGCAGTTAAGCAGAAAAAAATAGACAAACAATGCGCTTAAAAAAAATGCAATACACTTCAAAATAGAAAATTTTCATGTAAATTTTTATGTAATAATAGACAAACAATGTGCTTAAAAAAAATGCAATACACTTCAAAATAGAAAATTTTCATGTAAATTTTTATGTAATAATAGACAAACAATGTGCTTAAAAAAAATGCAAATTTTTTCGCATAAAATAAAAAATGCAATACACTTAAAAAATGCAAATTTGTGTGTAAAAAAACAACGCAATGCGTTATTCTACCTATAAAAAAAAAGACACAAAACACTTATAAAAATCCCACACATTTGCATGTAAAATAAAACATGCGATACACTTAAAAAACGCAAATTTGCATTTTAGAAAAATAATATTATTTCAACAAGTCATTGCAAATCTTTGCAAATCTGCGACTTTTATAAAAGTAATTTCTGGCGATCCTGCCATAAAGTTTCAGGCACTTCCTGTTGTGTGGTGACAACTGTCTCCCCATTTTCGTCTACTCACATGCGCCCCCTGGTGGAGGCTACAAGCGGGCCCTGCTGACGTACATTGCTCAGACATCGGTCCACTTGTGTCACTGATATTAGGAAACCAGATAGAAAGGAATGGCGAGCTGCCAATGCTGAAGTGAGTGGATGTAGACAGGAAGTGGCTGAAAAAGGCTGAAGGAGATCAGCAGGTCTGAGATGGGAGAAAGGATAAAAAAAAGAGAAAAAAATTATCAAAACAGTAATTCCTTAAAAAAATAAATAAAAAAAAGGCAACTAAAAATAAATCACTGTTTAATTTAGAAAATGTGTAACTATTTTTAATTTCTTTAAATGTATTTCAAATAGTAATTTAAACTTCCTAATCTATTTTTAAAATGTTTCATTTATTTACATTTATGTAAAAATGTAAATGATTTAAATATATTTTAAAAATAATTTCAACTTTTTAATCTGTTTACAACTTACTGCTGAATGTACTGCAATCACCCTCCCCCTCCCAACTCTTCTGCTTTAACTTTTTTTATTTTTTTATTTTTTATAAGACAGCAGTTTGGAAAAAGTAGCCATAAAAGAAATCCCTTTTTATTTATTTTTAAATATTTAATTTATTTACATTCATGTAAAAATGTTATTGATTTAAATATACTTTAAAATGTGTTTCAACTTTTTACAATTTACTGCTGGAATGTACTGCCCTCCCCCTCCCAACTCATATTTATTAACTTTTTTTTTGATAAGACAGTAGTTTGGAAAAAGTAGCCATAAAATAAATTCCTTTTTTTAAATGTTTAATTTATTTACAGTCATGTAAAAATGTTATTGATTTAAATGTATTTTAAAATTAATTTCAACGTTCTTTCTTTGATAAGACAGTAGTTTGGAAAAAGTAGCCATAAAGAAATACCTTTTAATTTTTTTTAAATGTTTTAATTCATGTAAAAATGTAATTGATTTAAATATATTTTTAAATTAATTTCAACGTTTTACAATTTACTGCTGGAATGTATTGCCCCTCCCCCTCCCCCTCCCCCTCCTAACTTCTTTTTTAATTATTTTTTTTTTTTAAAAGACAGTAGTTTGGAAAAAGTAGCCATAAAAGAAATCCCTTTTTATTTATTTTTTTAAATGTTTTAATTCATGTAAAAATATAATTGATTTAAATATACTTTAAAATTAATTTCAACTTTTTACAATTTACTGCTGGAATGTACTGCCCCTCCCCCTCCCAACTCATATTTTTTTACTTTTTTTTTTTTGATAAGACAGTAGTTTGGAAAAAGTAGCCATAAAAGAAATCCCTTTTTTATTTATTTTTAATGTTTAATGTACATTCATGTAAAAAATGTTATTGATTTAAATGTATTTTAAAATTAATTTCAACTTTCTTTTTTGATAAGACAGTAGTTTGGAAAAAAAATTTTTAAATGTTTTAATTCATGTAAAAATGTAATTGATTTAAATATATTTTAAAATTAATTTCAACTTTTTACAAAATACTGCTGGAATGTACTGCCCCTCCCCCTCCCCCTCCTAACTCTTCTTTTTTAATTCTATTTTTTTTTTTTTTTTTTTGAGAAGACAGTATTTTGGAAAAAGTAGCCATAAAAGAAATTCCTTTTTATTTATTTTTTTAAATGTTTTAATTCATGTTAAAATGTAATTGATTTAAATACACTTTAAAATAAATGTCAACTTTTTACAATTTTACTGCTGGAATGTACTGCCCCTCCCCCCTCACATTGTATCTTGGGAAGAGTTTTCATTTCCTGTTCCCTCACTCTACAACTTTATTTATTTTAATTAAACAGTAGTTTACAAAAAGTAACCAAAACAAAAATAAATCCCCTTTAATTTTTTTTAACGTATGTAAATGTAAGTAAAACAATTATTTATTTAAGAATATATATATATATATATTTTTTTTTACTTTTTAAACTATCTGTTTACAATTTACTGCTGGAAGGTTTTCCTTGCCCCCCCCCCCCCTTCATATTTTTTATAGATATGTGGGGCAGATCCACATACATCTGCGCCGGGCGCAGCGTATGTAAGATACGATACGCCGCTGTAACTTACTTTGACTTTGTTTGAATCCTCAACAAATTCGCGCCGTAAGTTACGGCGGCGTAGTGTATCTCTCGCGGCGTAAGGGCGCGGAATTCAAATTCGGCGGGTAGGAGGCGTGTTTCATTTAAATGAAGCGCGTCCCCGCTCCGAACGAACTGCGCATGCGCCGTCCGTAAAAACTCCCAGGGTGCATTGCTCCAAATGACGTCGCAAGGACGTCATTGTTTTCGACGTGAACGTAAATGGCGTCCAGCCCCATTGACAGACGACTTACGCAAACAACGTCAAATTTTCAAAATTAGACGCGGGAACGACCGCCATACTTAACATTGAGTACGCCACCAGATAGCAGCTTTAACTATACGCCGGAAAAAGACGAATGGAAACGACGTAAAAAAATGTGACGGCCGCTCGTACGTTCGTGGATCGTCGGAAATAGCTACTTTGCACACTCGACGTGGAATATGACGGAAACGCCACCTAGCGGCCGCAGAAAAATTGCATCTAAGATCCGACGGCGTACTAAGGCGTACGCCAGTCGGATCTAACCCAGATGCCGTCGTATCTTGTTTTGTGGATACCAAAACAAAGATACGACACGCAAAATTTGAAATTACGCAACGTATCAAGAGATACGCCGGCGTAATTTCTTTGAGGATCTGGCCCGTGTGTGTTTTAATGAGACGAGTTTAAAAAATGTAACTGAACAGTAATAACTTTTTAATTTAAAAAAATGATAAAAATGTATTTAGACCTTCCATAGTTTTTATAAATATGTGTGTTTTAATAAGATGAGTTTAAAAAATGTAACTGAAAAGTAATAACTTTTTAATTAAAAAAATAATAAAAATATATTTAGAAGTCTTTACATAAAAACTTTTAAATTTATCAGATGACAAGTGATAGGTGTACTATGCTGGTTCAGGTGATTACTTTTAAAATCAATGCATGTCAATAAAACAAAATATAAAAATGTAAAGTCTGTGGCCATAAAAAAAAAAAAAAAAAAAATAGAGCAATTCTAATCATCTAAAAGCAATAAATGTTTTAATTTATTGCTTTTAGATGATTAGAATTGCTCTATTTATTTATTTTTTATTTGGTGCTTTTGGATTTTCCTATTAATTCAGTTTTATAAAAAAAAAAAAAAGTTATGGTGTGAACACCTCCTAAATTATTCAGCCTCCTCTATGGTCACTTGAAGCTGATTGGTGCTGTGGAGCAATGCAGACAGTTTTTATTTCTGAGACAAATATATATAACAAAAAGTGGATTTTAACATGTTTGAACGATTTAAAAAAAATGCCTTAAATGTGAAGTACTTACATTTTTAATTCATGTACATTTATTTCAAAAATTGTATTGTAAATTTCTTAATTTATCTCAAATGCTCATCTTCTCGTATGGCCACTCTCCAGGGATGAAGCTGATTGGTGCTGTGGAACACACAGTGGGGCAGATCCACAAAGATATTACGCCGGCGTATCTCTTGATACGCCGGCGTAATTTCAAATTTTGCGCGTCGTATCTTTGTTTTGGTATCCTCAAAACAAGATACGACGGCATCTCGGCTAGATCCGACAGGCGTACGTCTTAGTACGCCGTCGGATCTAAGCTGCAATTTTTCGGCGGCCGCTAGGTGGCGTTTCCGTCGAATTCCGCGTCGAGTATGCAAATTAGCTAGTTATGGCGATCCACGAACGTACGTCCGGCCGGCGCATTGTTTTTACGTCGTTTGCGTTCGGCTTTTTCCGGCGTATAGTTAAAGCTGCTGTTCTGAGGCGCACTCATTGTTAAGTATGGCCGTTGTTCCCGCGTCCAATTTAGAAATTTTTACGTCGTTTGCGTAAGTCGTTCGCGAATAGGAATTTGCGTAGAATGATGTCACCGTCGTAAGCATTGGCTGGTTCCGGTTTAATTTCGAGCATGCGCACTGGGATACCCCCACGGACGGTGCATGCGCAGTTAAAAAAAAACGTTGTTTACGTTGGGTCACGACGTATTTACATAAAACACGCCCCCATTACATCCATTTGAATTCCGCGCCCTTACGCCGCCAGAGATACACTACGCCGCCATAACTTACGGCGCAAATTCTTTGAGGATTCGAAAAAAAAAAAGATAAGTTACGGCGGCGTAGTGCATCTTAGATACGCTGCGCCCGGCGCAAAGGTACGTGGATCTGCCCCAAACAAACAGTTTTTATATCCAACACCAATATTTAAAAAAAAAAATGCAAATTTAAAAATTGCCCCAGGCGCAAATTGGTTACAATTTTTTTTTCATTCTTTTATGGTAAACTTTTAAATTTTTCTCAAATTTTTCAGCATCTTCTAGGGCCACTTTGAATAATGCTTTGAAGCTGATTGGCGCTATGGAGCAATGCAGACAGTTTTTTTTTTTTTTTTTAAACACAAATATAAAAAAATATATGCAAATTTTAATGTGTGTAAAAAATGCAAAGTGTTTCAAATTTGAATTAATTTAGAATTATTTTGAAAATTTTTGGTAAACTTTAAAATTCTCAATGACCACTTTTGAAGAATGTTTGCTGATTGGTGCTATGAAGCAACGCAGGCAGTTTTTATAAAAAAAAAATAATTTCCAACACAAATATATATATATATAAATAAATATATGAAAAAAAAAAAAAAAAAAAAAATATATATATATATATATATATATATATATATATATATATATATATATATATATATATATATTTTTTCATATATATATATATGAATATATATACAAATTTTAACATTAATAAAAAAATGTGTAAACATTTTTAAGAATTGCTCCGGACACAAAGTGGTTTTATTTTTAATTTATTTTAATTTATTTTATTTTAAAATGTTATTATACATTTTTAAATTTATCTTGAACATTCAGACTCCTCTATGATTAATTTCCAGGAATTATTTGAAGCTGATTGGTGCTGTGGAGCAATGCAGACAGTTCTTATTTCCAATTATTTTTTTAAATTGCAAATTTAATATGTATATAAACAAAATTGCTCTGAACGTGAAATGGTTACATTTTTAATTTATTGAAATCTATTTTTAAAATAAGCTGATTGGTGCTGTGGAGCAATGCAGACAGGGCCAGATCCACATACAATTACACTTGCGCCGCGTATCAGAGATACGCTACGCCGCCGTACCTTACCTGGCGTACTTTCAAATCCACAAAGATTTTGCGCCGTAAGTTACGGCGGCGTAGTGTATTTCCGGTGGCGGAATTCAAATCGGCGATCAGGGGGCGGGTTTCATTTAAATGAAGCGCGTCCCCGCGCCGAATGAACTGCGCATGCGTCGTCCAGAAATTTCCCGCCGTGCTTTGCGCGAAATAACGTCGCAACAACGTAATTTTTTTAACTTAGACATGAGTTACGTCCATCCCTATTCACGGACGACTTGGGAACGACGGCCATACTTAACATGGCAGGTCTATCTATACGCCGCATACCAGCTTTAACTATATGCCGGAAAAAGCCGACTACAGACGACGTTAGAAAATGCGACGGCCGTGCGTACGTTCGTGGATCGTCGGAAATAGCTCATTTGCATACCCGACGCGGAAAACGACGCAAACTTCACCCAGCGGGCGCCGAAGTATTGCATCTAAGATCCGAAGGCGTACGAAGCCGTACGCCTGTCGGATCGAACCCAGATGCCGTCGTATCTTTGTTTGAGGATTCAAACTAAAGATACGACGCGGCAAATTTGAAAGTACGCCGGCGTATCAGTAGATACGCCGCCGTACTTCGTCTGTGGATCTGCCCCGTAGTTTCTATTTCCAACACAACTGGGTATTATTATTTTCACCCTAATTGGTTATTACAGACTCGCCTAATGGAGATTTGGTCCCAATTTTTTTTATCTTAGAATAAATTTGTATAATTATTAATAATATTTTATTACTTTCTGTTTATATCATCTCCTGGGAAGAGTTATCATCTCCATCAGGTTTTTATTTCTGCCTGTGACCCCGTTGGGAAGATTTTCCCTCACTTCCTGTTCCTGTGACACCTGTAGAAAAAAAAATAGAGACATAGGGGCAGATCCACAGAGAGAGTACGCCGGCGTATCTACTGATACGCCGGCGTACTTTCAAATTTCCCGCGTCGTATCTTTGGTTTGAATCCTCAAACCAAGATACGACGGCAACTGGGTTAGATCCGACAGGCGTACGGCTTCGGATCTTAGATGCAATACTTCGGCGTCCGCTGGGTGGAGTTCCCGTCGTTTTCCGCGTCGAGTATGCAAATTAGCTATTTCCGACGTACGAGCGGCCGTCGCATTCTCTTACGTCGTCTCTAGTCGGCTTTTCCCGGCGTATAGTTAAAGCTGGTATTTTGTGGCGTATAGTTAAACCTGCCATGTTAAGTATGGCCGTCGTTCCCGCGTTTGATTTGAATTTTTTTTTTCGTTTGCGTAAGTCGTCCGTGAATCGGGATGGACGTAATTTACGCCCACGTCCAAAAAAATTACGTCCTTGCGACGTCATTTAGCGCAATGCACGGCGGGAAATTTAGGGACGGCACATGCGCAGTTCATTCGGCGCGGGGACGCGCTTCATTTAAATGAAACACGCCCCCCTACTCGCCGATTTGAATTAGGCGCCGTTACGCCGCGAGAGATACACTACGCTGGATTTTATATGCATATTGCTTTGGAAAAACAGAGAAGAGGAAATGCTTCCTCCTGCCTACAGCCGACTTACTTGCCTAGGCTGAGATGATGTCATCGGTCTGCTGCAGGCAGGGGAAAGCATTTCCTCAGTCTTCTCTCTTCCCCAATTGGGGAAAGATCAGCTGCACTGTGTCTGGTTAGTATTGTTCGGCTGTATGATGACATCTAGTGCTAGTTTAGGGCAACTACAACTTGTTTACTTATGTGATTTGGTATCTCCCTCTGTCCTCCCCTCCTGTTTCCTGTTTAGTGCTAGTTAGTCCGCCCTTGCTAGTTTCCTATTTGTTATTGTGTTCAACTGTGTCTGGTTACTATCGTTCTGATTTATGATGACATCTGGTGGTAGTTTAAAGCCACTACAACCTGTTTACTTATGTGATTTGGTATCTCCCTCTGTCCTCCCCTCCTGTTTAGTGCTAGTTAGTCCACCCCCTGCTGGCCACCTATTTGTTATTACATTCAACTGGGTCTGGTTACTATCATTCTGATGTATGATGACATCTAGCGGTAGTTTAGGGACACTACAACCTGCTTTCTGTGATTTGGTCTACCCCCCCCCCCCCTTCACAGTGATCAGACTGTACATTGTACAAGTCGCAAGCTGAGAGGCTGCAGCAGGGGGCTTGATCTTAGTCCAACATTTATGAACACAGCCAAGAACAGCCCGGGTACTGGGATTTACACGATTATATGCACCTTTTATTTTTTTAATAAAAAATAAATAAATAAAATAAACAAATAAAAAAAAGACATTACATAAAAATAAATAAATAAAATAAATAATAAATAAATAAACAAATGTAAAACAATTACACAAAATAAAATAAATAAAAAATAAAAAATGACATTAATAAAATAAATAATATATAAATAAAAAAAATGACATTACATAAAAACACATAAATAAAATAAATAATAAATAAACAAATTAAAAAAAATGACATAAAATTCAATAAATAAAAATAAAAAATGACATAAATAAAATAAATAATATATACAAAAAATGACATTACATAAAAAATAAATAAATAAAATAGATAATAAATAAACAAATTAAAAAAAATGACATAAAATAAAATAAATAAAAATAAAAAATGACATAAATAAAATAAATAATATATAAATAAATGAACAAATAAAAAACGACATAAATAAAATAAATATTATAAAAATAAATAAATAATTTAAAAAAATGACATAAATAAAATAAATAATATATAAATAAACAAATAAAAAAATGACATAAATAAAATAAATATTATATAAATAAATAAATAAATAAATAAATAATTGCTGGTCTCAATTTGCACCTTTTTGTGTGTGTGACAATTTCGTAGTTCTACATTGTTCAGCATGCATAGACTTAACATGGACAAATATATCCACCAAAATCTGAAATATCTGTGTAGGGCGGGCCGATCCTGTTACAACTTGTGCCTTTTTAATCGATCATATCTGTCGCTATCGGCGCCTGCGTCCTTTACATTGTCTGGGCGCCCATGGATTCGGCAGAATGATTGGCACTCTGGCCCGGCGTCCCAAGCTGTCATCTATCCCAACACCCCGGGACAATGTGGGGAAGAAAAGGACCTCGACAGATGCTGCGCCCCTCCCCCCCCCCCCCCCCCCCCGTCAAAAAAAATCCTTAATTAGTTTCACAACATTCGCAGAAAACATTGTAATAAATAAAAAATAAGCCATTCAGCTCCCATTGGTGGGTCCCTTTTGTGGGGCGCTAATGGCGTCTTTAAATAAAGAGAATTACAGGCCGGTGGGGAGGCTGCTAATTAGGATGGAGATTTCCGAGCGAACGATGAGAACCGCAGATTTGTTTTCTTTTACAGTCTTTGGGAAAAGCAGAGCCGGGGCCAATCATTGCGACAGTGTTTTTTTTTTCCAGATAACACTTGCGGTGGGCGATTCGCCCAACATAAAATTGAAAAGATTGCATGTATTTTGGGTGCAAGAAATACGTTTATTAGTGCGACAAGCAGTAGGTGGCGCTGGACTCCTTATAGACTATGGTCAGTGCGCTATAATTAATAATGATAAAAATAATATTAAATAAATACAAATATATATATATATATATACACATACTGCTCACATATTTATTTTGTTTTTATTATATATATATATATTAAAAATAAAAACAAAATAGATAATAATTAACAATTGTTCGCAATTTACATCTTTTTTTTTGTGTGACAAAAAAAAAAAACGTAAATAAAATAAATAAATAAAATATATATATATAAAAAAAAAGGTGACCAATTATTTTTTGTCAATTTCTCACATAATTTTCCATACGCAATTTTCTACTCTGCCCCACCAGTAGGTGGCACTAGACTCCTTACAGACTATGGTCACTGTGACATGATAAAGAGTAATGATAGTAATATTAATAATAATTAATAATCAACATAAACAAACAAACAAATTAAAATAAATAAATATAAATACTTTTTTATTTTAAATACATAAATACATTTTAATAATTGGTCGCAATTTTCAATTTTTTTTGATAATTTCTCACATAATTTCCCCAACCCAATTTTTCACTCTGCCCCACTTATAGGTGGAGCTAGAATCCGTACAGACTATGGGCCAGATTTACGTATCTCCGCGTAACTTAGCCGCGGCGTAACGTATTCCATTTACGTTACACCGCCGCAAGTTTACAGCGTAAGTGCCTGATTCATAAAGCTCTTACCTGTAAACTTGCGGCGGTGTAACGTAAATGCGCTCGACGCAAGCCCGCCTAATTCAAATGGGGCGGGCACCATTTAAATTAGGCGGGTTCCTGCGCCGAACGTACTGCGCATGCTCCGTCGGGTAAATTACCCGACGTGCATTGCGCTAAATGACGTCGCAAGGACGTCATTGGTTTCGGCGTTAATGTAAATGGCGTCCAGCGCCATTCACGGACGACTTACTCAAACGACGTGAATTTTCAAATTTCGACGCGGGAACGACGGCCATACTTAACATTGGTTAGTCCACCTAGAGGGCATCCCTAGTTTTACGCGGCGTATCTCGACGGAAACGACGTAAAGTTAGAGCGACGGGTAACGCGGACGTTCGTGAATTGCCGTAACTAGTGATTTGCATATTCTACGCCGACCGCAATGGAATCGCCACCTAGCAGCCGGCCTAGAATTGCATCCTAAGATCTGACAGTGTAAGTCAATTACACCTGTCGGATCTAGGGGATATCTATGCGTAACTGATTCTATGAATCAGCCGCATAGTTACTCTCAGAGATACGCCGTCGTATCTCGGCTGTGAATCTGGCCCTATAGTCATTATAACATGATAAAGAGAAATAATAATAATAATAATAATAATAATATTTACAATATTTATAATAATCAACACAAACAAATAAATAAATAAAAATAAAAAAAAAATACATAAAGAAAACATAAATATAAAATAATAAATAATTGGTCGCAATTTGCATATTTTTTTTTTGGTGATAATTGCTCACATAATTTTAGCAACAAAATTTTTCACTCTGC
The DNA here is from genome assembly GCF_905171775.1 of Rana temporaria. Classification (NCBI taxonomy): domain Eukaryota; kingdom Metazoa; phylum Chordata; class Amphibia; order Anura; family Ranidae; genus Rana; species Rana temporaria. The sequence goes on along the minus strand of NC_053489.1, from coordinate 659,391,851 downwards.
CCCACTCATAGGTGGAGCTAGACTCCTTATAGACTATGGTCATTATGACATGATAAAGAGTAATAATAATTAATAATAATAATAATAATAATAATAATAATAATATTAACAATAATTATAATAATCAACACAAACAAATAAAAATAAATAAATAATTACATAAAGAAAACAAATAAATAAAATAAATAAAAATAAATAAATATAAAATAATAAATAATTGGTCGCAATTTGCATCTTTTTTTTTTTGGGGTGATAATTTCTCACATAATTTTCCCAACGCAATTTTTCACTCTGCCCCACTTATAGGTGGAGCTAGACTCCTTATAGACTATGGTCATTATGACATGATAAAGAGTAATAATAATAATAATAATAATAATAATAATAATAATAATAATAATAATAATAATAATAATATTATAAACAATAATTATAATAATCAATACAAACAAATAAATAAATAATAATAAAAAAAATTACATAATGAACACATAAATTAAATAAATAAAAATAAACAAATAACAAAAAATTAAGAAATGTTCGCAATTTACACTTTATTTATTTATTTTTGTGAAAATTTCAGCCACCGATAGTGTATCAGGCCAAGCATCTTGGTACTGCAGTGCGGTGCGTTTTGAAAAATACAACACGTCCTGTTTTTTTGTTTTTTTTTTCGCCCATTTACGTTGTTGCGTTTTTAACAAATGTACTTCAACCGGCTAAGGCCGCGTTCGTGCTCTGTGCATTTTGTGGATGCGCACAAAATCTTTCCAGACACGCACAGAAACGCGCTGCCATTTAGCAGACGCGGTGGTTGCTATTAATTCTTATTGGTACCCACATGCATCTCGTAAAGTCCGCCCCAAATCGCACAGTGCTGCCTCCCTGGTGCGATTTTGTAGAGGAGTCAGGTGACTTTTTATTTTTTTTGCACATTTTCCACACCTTGAAATGAATGGGCCGCCCTACAGGCTACTTGCGGTAATGCACGGAACACATGCGCTCTGTTGCACCTGCATAGTGTGAGTCTAAAACGCATCCCCATAATGGAGATAAAACATCATAAAATAGCGCAGATTGCAACATTTTCTTGTAGCGAGCGACGCAACATGTGTGCGGTGCGACACATCACAATTTGCGCCGAAAAAATAAATAAATAAATTGCAAGGCCCGGATTCAGATACATTTTCGTATCTATCGGCGGGCGTAACGTATCTCAGATACATTACGCCGCCGTAACTTAGGGCGCACGTTCCATATTCAGAAAGAACTTGCGCCCTAAGTTACGGCGGCGTAGTGTAAATGTGTCGGTGTAAGCCCGCCTAATTCAAATCTGGATGATGTGGGCGTGGTTTATCTAAATTTCTTGTGACCCCCACGTATTTTAAGTTTTTTACGAACGGCGCATGCGCCGCCCGTGAACGTTTCCAAGTGCGCATGCTCCAAATTACGCCACAAACTGTCAATGCTTTCGACGTGAACGTAACTTACGTACAGCCCTATTCGCGAACGACTTACGTAAACGACGTAAAATACGACTCTGTTCGTGTGTTTCCGATGTCCATACTTAACATGACTTACCCCTGCTTTATGAGGGGTAACTTTACGCCGGAAAAAAGCCTTACGCAAACGACGTAAAAAAATGCGCCGGGCGGACGGACGTTTCTGAATCGCTGTATCTACCTAATTTGCATATTCCTCGCGTAAATCTACGGAAGCGCCACCTAGCGGCCAGCGTAAATATGCAGCCTAAGATACGACGGTGTAAGAGACTTACGCCGGTCGGATCTTAGGGAAATCTATGCGTAACTGATTCTGAGAATCAGGCGCATAGATACGACCGGCCGAACTCAGAGTTACGACGGCGTATCCGGAGATACGCCGTCGTAACTCGTCTCTGAATCCGGGCCCAAGTCTTTAAAATTGAATAAGCGAATTTGTGCGTCGAGCAGTAGGTGGCGCTGGACTCCTTATAGACTATGGTCAGTGCGACGTGATCACGCGTCGCGTTTTGCACCTTTTTTGCCACAATTTTTCACTCTGCGCCACCAATAGTTTATGGAGAGCGCTGTCGGTTCTCATCTCAATGCCGCCATGTGGTGCAGCAAATATAATTTTTTGGTCATTTATGGTTGAGTATCGGTGATTGTAAGCTCTAATGAGCGTGATCCCTCCTGTATTGAATTGTATTGTGACTGTACTGTCTTCCCTGATGTTGTAAAGCGCTGCGCAAACTGTTGGCGCTATATAAATCCTGTATGATAATAATAATAATTGGATTGTTCCCACGTTCATCTGCTGATAATAAATAGGATCCTCCAATGATGGGAGGTCAGAGTTATGTAAGAGGCAGTGATCTGTGTGGAGTACACAGCGCCATCTGCTGGTCATCACTGGAAATGACGCTCCACACTGACCTCCAGTGATGTAATCATTTCCCACCAATGACATCAACTTCACTCCGGACTCTTTGCAGCATCGCCATCTACTGTCCATAGAGAGGTACAGCAAGTCCTCACCTCCTAGGCAGACTCCTGAAGAAGAGAGCGATCAAATAACACAGAACTTCCCATCCAATCGATCAATGGTGGCAATACATGAACGATCGAATTTCTATTACTTCACTTCTAATCCATTGATGGTGGGTATTCATGAACGATCGAATTGCCACGACTTCCCTTCCAATCAATCGAGGCCATTCATGAACGATCGAATTGCCATGACTTCCCTTTTAATCGATCGAGGCCATTCATTGACGATCGAATTGCCATGACTTCCCTTCCAATCGATCGAGGCCATTCATGAACGATCGAATTGCCATGACTTCCCTTTTGATCGATCGAGGCCATTCATGAACGATCGAATTGCCACGACTTGCCTTTCAATCGATCAAGGCCATTCATGAACGATCGAATTGCCACGACTTCCCTTCCAATCAATTGAGGCCATTCATGAACGATCCAATTGCCACGACTTCCCTTCCAATCAATTGAGGCCATTTATTGACGATCCAATTGCCACGACTTCCCTTCCAATCAATTGAGGCCATTTATTGACGATCCAATTGCCACGACTTCCCTTCCAATCGATCAAGGCAATTCGATTCATGAACGATCGAATTGCCACGACTTCCCTTCCAATCAATTGAGGCCATTTATTGACGATCCAATTGCCACGACTTCCCTTCCAATCGATCAAGGCCATTCATGAACGATCGAATTGCCATGACTTCCCTTTTAATCGATCAAGGCCATTTACAAACGATTGAATTGCCATGACTTCTCTTCTAATCCATTGATGGTGGCCATTCATGAACGATCGGATTGCCAACGACTTCCCTTCCAATCAATCGATGGGAGACATTCATGAACGATCGAATTGCCGTGACTTCCCTTCTAATACATTGATGGTGGCCATTCATGAACGATCGGATTGCCACAACTTCCTTTTCAATCGATCAAGGCCATTCATGAACGATCGAATTGCCATGACTTGCCTTCCAATCGATCGATGGGAGACATTTATGAACGATCGGATTGCCGTGACTTCCCTTCTAATCCATTGATGGTGGCCATTCATGAACGATCGGATTGCCACGACTTCGCTTCCAATCAATCAAGGTCATTCAGGAACGATCAAGTTACCATGGCTTCCCTTCTATCGATCGATGGTGGCCATGCACGAATGGCTAAATAGCCAAAACTTCCCTTACCTTCCAATCGATCGATGGTTGTCATGCACTCTTCAATAAACTATCAATTAATTTTTCTGATCGATCTCTCCCAATACGAAAGATCAATCTGTAGTTGAGAACCTGTTAGATCGACGTGACACCCACAGGGAAGTGGATTTTGATCGATAGTTGAGATACAATCGTACGTTATCGATCGGTTACCACCATGTAATCTTATCATCTGATCGATCGAAATACAAATTGAATTCATGAACTCAGCATTGCTAATCGATGCAACGGGATCGACAATTTTCCACCCTGGCTGATCGACTCTCTGAGTCTAATCTAATAGTGGCCATTAAATCCAAAACGCACCGTGTCAATCAATATGACGCACACGGGGATATCAATCGATAGTTGGAAGAGACGATCGGTAAATTGTTGATCGCGTCTCACCGTACATTCCGAAAATCTGATCGAGCGAAATGATAGCGCTGCTGATCGATGCGATCGGTAATTTTCTGCCCTTGTCGATCAACTCAGTTTGACTGAATCTGATGTAACGGTGGCCATGCATGATTTGATCAATTTATTTTCCGATCGATCTCCTCCAATAAGAATAATCGATCTATAGTCTACAACCCATTCAATCGATGTACCCCAGATGGGGAAGGTATCGATCGCATCTCCGTTTCCACCATGCAATCTCATAATCTGAAAATACGATCGTATTCATAAACAAAGGGGTAGATCCACAGACAACGGCGCATTATTGCGCCGGGCGTAGCGTATCTAAGATACACTACGCCGCTGTAACTTACTTTTTTTGGTTTGAATCCTCAACGATTTCGCGCCGTAAGTTACGGCGGCGTAGTGTATCTCTCGCGGCGTAAGGGCGCGGGATTCAAATGGAAGTAATGGGGGCGTGTTTTATGTAAATACGTTGTGACCCGACGTAAACAACATTTTTTTTTTAACTGCGCATGCGCCGTCCGTGGGGGTATCCCAAGGCGCATGCTCGAAATTTAACCGGAACAAGCCAATGCTTACGACGGTGACGTCGTTTTACGCAAATTCCTATTCGCGAACGACTTACGCAAATGACGTAAAAAATTCAAAATTGTACGCGGGAAGGACGGCCATACTTAACATTGAGTACGCCTCATAACAGCAGCTTTAACTATACGCCGGAAAAAGCCGAACGCAAACGACGGAAAAAAATGCGCCGGGCCGACGTACGTTCGTGGATCGCCGTAAATAGCTAATTTGCATACTCAACGCGGATTTCGACGGGAACGCCACCTAGCGGCCGCCAAAAAATTGCAGCTTAGATCCGACGAAGTACGAAGACGTACGCCTGTCGGATCGATCCCAGATGCCGTCGTATCTTGTTTTGTGGATACAAACTAAAGATACAACGCGGGAAATTTAAAATTACGCCGGCGTATCAATAGATACGCCGCCGTAATCCTTTTGTGGATCTGCCCCATAGTATCTAATTGATCGGAAGGAAAGTTTGATCGCTTTGCATGGATCAGGTGATCAGTTACTGATCGTCTGTTCCAACTATCCATTGATATCCGCTTCCCTGTGTGTGTGTCATATCGATCGACTGCGTTGTCGACTATAGATCGATTTTTACTATCGGAAAGGATCGACCGAAAAATAAATCAAATATCAAAGCACGTGTGGCCACCACTTTCCGATTTAATTAAAGTGAGTCGAGCGGTGAGGGCGGAAAATGATCGATCGTTTTAAATTGATTGGATCAGTTATTGACTTTGCAGTGATCGGCCAGCACTGAGATACTTCTATCATGAATGCCACCGTATTTCGATCGATCAGGTTATGAGATCAGGTTTACCGCTGTCTAATCTCATAACCTGATCGATCGAAATACGGTGGCATTCATGATCGAAGTATCTCAGTGCTGGCCGATCACTGCAAAGTCAATCCATTATTTTCCACCCAGGGCTGAATGACTCTGTTTGATCGAAGCCTTGACTCTAAATCGATCGGAAGGGAAGTCATGGCTATCTCATAGTGTGCCCGATCGTTTTGATGGAATCACGCGGCGATCAGATATGGAAATCGAAAACGCGTACGGCCAGCGTTAGTCACGATCGTGTCCGTGATCAAAATCCACTTCCTCGTGTGTGTGTGGCACATCAGATGGAATAAGTTGTTGAATAAAAGATCGATTATTCCTATCGAAAGAGATCGATCGGAAAGAAAAACTATCATTTACTGAGGTGGGGGGCGTTAGAATGGGCTCAGCACGAGGGCGCGTACATCTGGGCCAATGAACCTCGCCGCATGGCGCCACAGCGCGCTGGGGTGCGCAGAGCTGAACCAAGAGTCGTTTTGTGATATTTCAATAAAGTTAAAGAAAAAAAAAGAGAAATAAAAGTAAACCGTAAGATACATTGTAACAACATAGAAGCATTTGTGCAGGATGAGCGCTGGAAGAGAATAAATCCTGTATCCTCAGCGCCATCTAGTGGCCAAAATACAGTATAGCTCCCCACTGAGGTCGCTTAGAAAACTATACTGCATTTTGGCCACTAGATGGCGCTGACAAGTACATGCAGAAGTGTCCAATGTCACCTTAATTGCTGTAGGAGATGAATGCCTGTACCCTCGGCGCCATCTAGTGGCCAAAATGCGGTATAGTTTTCTGAAATACCGCAGTGGAGAAACTAGACTGCATTTTGGCCACTAGATGGCGCTGAGGGTACAGGCATTCATCTCCTACAGCAATTACCGTGACGTTTTGTTCAGCTTGCACAAAGGCTTCTGACGTTCCTGCAACAAAACCAACCACATCCTGAGTAGAAAAGCCTGTCCCTTGCCGGCAGCTGCCTGTCTGGAAGCAGTGGTCTCTCTGCAGAACTCCTGCTAAGTCAGACCTATAGTTCACATAGAGAGACATTTTATAAATGGACCCCCCTAAGTGTTCGATGTCTTACAGTTCATTTTCTTTAACCACTTCCCGACCACAGAATGGCACGTACAGGCATATGGGCGTACATGTACGTCCCCGCCTTTCCGCGGGTCGGGGGTCCGATCGGGAAAACCCCCGCGTCATGCGGCGGTCAGATTCCCGTGGGGAGCGATCCGGGACGATGGCGCGGCTATTCGTTTCTAGCCGCTCCGTCGCGATCGCTCCCCGGAGCTGAAGAACGGGGAGAGCCATATGTAAACACGGCTTCCCCGTGCTTCACTGTGGCGGCTGCATCGATCGAGTGATCCCTTTTATAGGGAGACTCGATCGATGATGTCAGACCTACAGCCACACCCCCCTACAGTTGTAAACACACACACAGTGATCCTTAACTCCTACAGCGCCCCCTGTGGTTAACTCCCAAACTGCAACTGTCATTTTCACAATAAACAATGCAAATTAAATGCATTTTTTGCTGTGAAAATGACAATGGTCCCAAAAATGTGTAAAAAAAAAAAAGGATTTTTTTTTTATATATATGTTTTTGGGGGATATTTATTATAGCTCTATTTTTGTTTATAGCGCATAAAATAAAAACCGTCAGTTAGAAACACAGAGGTCACACTTAACCCCTTCAGCGCCCCCTGTGGTTAACTCCCAAACTGCAATTGTCATTTTCACAATAAAGAATGCAATTTAAATGCATTTTTTGCTGTGAAAATGACAATGGTCCCAAAAATGTGTCAAAATTGTCCGAAGTGTCCGCCATAATGTCCCAGTCACGAAAAAAATCGCTGATCGCCGCCAATAGTAGTAAAAAAAAAAAAAGAATTAATAAAAATGCAATAAAACTATCCCCTATTTTGTAAACGCTATAAATTTTGCGCAAACCAATCGATAAACACTTATTGCGATTTTTTTTACCAAAAATAGGTAGAAGAATACGTATCGGCCTAAACTGAGGAAAAAAAAAATTATATATGTTTTGGGGGATATTTATTTTAGCAAAAAGTAAAAAATATTGCATTTTTTTCAAAATTGTCACTCTATTTTTGTTTAAAGCGCAAAAAATAAAAACCGCAGATGTGATCAAATACCACCAAAAGAAAGCTCTATTTGTGGGAAAAAAAGGACGCCAATTTTGTTTGGGAGCCACGTCGCACGACCGCGCAATTGTCAGTTAAAGCGACGCAGTGCCGAAACACAAAACCTGGCCTGGGCGTTTAGCTGCATTTTGGTCCGGGGCTTAAGTGGTTTAACCCACACGTGTTTTTTTTTACCTTTTTATATTCCTTTATTTTGACTTTTGTCATTTACAAATGCAGCAATTTAGAAATCAGATGAAAAGTTTAGCGCCGGGAAACTCTTTTTGAGAGATACAAAGTTCATTTTATATACAACTATAGAGATCAGACTAAAATGAGGGACAAATGAGGGACAGAGGGACATTGCTCCAAATCAGGGACAGTCCCTCGAAATCAGGGACAGTTGGGAGATATGGGACAGAGGGAGATACCAAACCACATAAGTGAACAAGTTGTAGTGACCTTAAACTACCACTAGATGCCAGCATAGATCAGAATCATAGTAACCAGACCCAGTTCAGCTGATCTTTCCCCAACTGGGGAAGAGAGGAGACTGGGGAAATGCTTTCCCTTGCCTGCAGCAGACTGATGACATCATCTCAGCCTAGGCAAATTCTCAGAGCTGGATCTTTTAAATGAGAAAAGATAGAGCTTTTTCTGGAAACGTATCTTGCAGATATCTCTTGTGGGATGGAATTTATTCATGGTGACTTGTATAACTTACTGACAGGTCAATCTTTATGAGATCAACCCACTGAAATGCCCATACGTCTTCTTGAAATCCTTTAGCGTAGCGGCAGAGTTGGTGTCTCGTGCCGGGGGTGGCGGGGTGACGCATTGGCATGGGTGAGCGGAGAGGGCGCCCCGGGCAGGCTGATCTATATTCTTACCTGGATCCCTTTAAATGATTGTTCCGGCTGCCTCTCTGAATCAGTGATACATGAGACAGGAGCACAAATAACACGGAACGGCGTAAAACGCTCAAGTGGCTGACAAGATTATTGACCTTTCATGGTCAGCGAGTTCCCCTCCCGATAGGGATGTGAATGTGATGAGCAGTGACAAGGAGAATCGCGCCGATTGTCCCCGAGTGCCGGGAAATGGACCTGACATTAACCACCAGAGCGGGCACAGGCACGCCGACAACCGGACTCACCGCTCAGCCACTTCCCCCCCCAACGCTATAGGCAGACGTGCGGCTCTACACAGGGAAATACCGAAGATCGGGTGGCAGACTCCGGCCAAACGTAAACATTTTTGCATTTAACCACTTAAGGACCGTCTAACGCCGATATACGTCGGCAGAATGGCACGGCTGGGCACAATCACGTACCTGTACGTCGCTTTTAAGAGCCCAGCCGCGGGTCGCGTGCGCGCCGCCGGCAGCACGCTCGCGACCCGGTCCAAAGCTCTGTGAGCACGCCCCGTGGACCCGATTGCCGCCTGAGTCACGCGATCGCGTCACAGGAGCTAAAGAACGGAGAGAGGTGAGTGTAAACACACCTTCCCCGTTCTTCTCTGTGGCAGTGACACTGATCGTCTGTTAACTGATATGGGGAACGACGATCAGTGACGTCACACCTACAGCCAAGCTCCCTTAGGGCACACTTAACCCCTTAGCGCCCCCTAGTGGTTAACCCCTTTACTGCCATTGTCATTTTCACAGTAATCGGTGCATTTTTATAGCACTTTTCGCTGTGAAAATGACAATGGTCCCAAAAATGTGTCAAAATTGTCCGATGTGTCCGCCATAATGTCGCAGTCATGAAAAAAAATCGCTGATCGTCGCCATTACTAGTAAAAAAAAAAAAATATTAATAAAAATGCCATAAAACTATCCCCTATTTTGTAAACGCTATAACTTTTGCGCAAACCAATCAATAAACGCTTCTTGTGATTTTTTATATATTTTTTGGGGATATTTATTATAGCAAAAAGTAAAAAAAATATTGAATTTTTTTCAAAATTGTCGTTCTATTTTTGTTTATAGCGCAAAAAATAAAAACCGCAGAGGTGATCAAATACCACCAAAAGAAAGCTCTATTTGTGGGGAAAAAAGGACGCAAATTTTGTTTGGGAGCCACAACGCACGACCGCGCAATTGTCAGTTAAAGCGACGCAGTGCCGAATCGCAAAAAGGGGCCTGGTCCTTTACCTGCATAATGGTCTGGGGCTTAAGTGGTTAACCCGCTGAGGGTCCCTAATTTCTATCTTGGTTCTCTTCCTGTGCAGCTACTTCCTGTTATCCTTATTTCTGTAATAGGAGTGGTTGAGGTTCCCCATTGTGGTTTAACCACTTCCATACCAGGCACTTACGCACCTTCCCGCCCAAGCCAATTTTCAGCTTTCAGCACTGTCGCACTTTGAATGGCAATTGCGCGGTCATGCTACATTGTACCCAAACAAAATTGGCGTCCTTTTTTCCCCACAAATAGAGCTTTCTTTTGGTGGTATTTGATCACCTCTGTGATTTTTTTTTTTTTAAATACGTTTTTATTTTTTTCTGTTAATTTTTTTGTAAATAAGTAAGTTTTCTCTTTCAATTACGGGCACTGATATGGCGGCACTGATGGGCACCGATGAGATGGCACTGATGGACATCGATGAGGTAGTACTGATGGGCAAAGATGAGGTGGCACTGATTGGCGGTGCTGGTATGCGGCACTGATGGGCATACATAGGCGGCACTGATGGGCACACATTGGCGGCACTGATGGGCACTCATGGGCGGCACTGATGGGCACTCATGGGCGGCACTGATGGGCACTCATAGGCGGCACTGATGGGCAATCATGGGCGGCACTCATAGGCGGCACAGATGGGCACTCATGGGCGGCACTTATTGGTGGCACTGATGGATACTTATGGGTGGCACAGATGGGCACTAATGGGTGGGCACTGGGCATGGATGGGCACTGTGGGGTGGCACTGATGAACACTGTGGGGCAGCACTGATTTATCCATGTTGCCAGTCAGTGCCCATTTGTGGGCACTGATTGGCATATTTTTTATTTTTTACTGCTTTTTTTTTTGCCCTTCCCTGGTGGTCCAGTGTGGCGATCCGAGGGGGCGCTGCGCTAATAAACAATCGGCGCGAACCCCCCCTGTCAGGAGAGCCGCCGATCGGCTCTCCTCTACTCGCGTATGTCAGACGCGAGTGAGGAAGAGCCATCAACGGCTCTTCCTGTTTACATCGTGATCAGCAGTGATTGGACACGGCTGATCGAGTTGTAAAGAGTCTCCGCCGGAGGCTCTTTACCGAGATCGGAGATGCAGGGTATCAGACTGACACCCTGCATCACCGATCGGCGCGCGCGGCATGAAATCCTGCAGGACGTCCAGTCAGGATTTCAGAACCACTTCCCGGACGTAAATCCCCTATGGACCAGGCGGGAAGTGGTGTAATGATGTGTAGCTGTGAGGGAGGGGCTTCTGTGGGAGAAAGCTTGCCTTATGATTGGGTGGTGAAAATGCTTCTGGTGTGGCATGGAGGTTCATTTATGTTATGTGCAGACCAAAGGACAACACTTTGATTTGCATATAAGCACTCATTTGTGAATGAAGCCTACATTCGCTGTTTGCAGGCTTCATAAAAAACTGGTGTATTTCAAATGCTGCCTTGACATACCCACCATAGACCCAGTCTGGTCACTTGCTGACTTGGCACCACCCACAGTCTGCTTAACAACTTTGCGTCTGTGCTATAGTCGAATGACGGCTACAGCGCGGATCTGCTTTGCTGGGAGGTCATCAATAGACATCCTCCCCTTTGCACGCTCCCCGCGCGCCCCCTGCAGAGCGCGCTGTGATCACCGAGTCACTGAGACTCGGGTGATCACAGATCCGAATAAGGGGCCGATCCCTGCCTCTTACCACGTGATCAGCTGTCAGCCAATGACAGCTGATCACATGATGTAAACAAAAGCTCGGTAATCGTTTTTTTTTCTCATTACGCTAACCCCTTAATGGCCGCCGCACGACTATTTACGTCCGCAAAATGGCACGGACAGGCAGAAGGGCGTATATATACGTCCTTGCCTTCTAGCAGGAGGGGGGTCCGATCGGATTCCCGCGGGGAGTGATCAGGGACGACCGTCGCGATCGCTCCCCGGAGCTGAAGAACGGCTTCACTGTGGCGGCGTATCGATCGAGTGATCCTTTTTATAAGGGAGACTCGATCGATGACGTCAGTCCTACAGCCACACCCCCCTACAGTTGTAAACACACACTAGGTGAACCCTAACTCCTACAGCGCCCCCTGTGGTTAACTCCCAAACTGCAACTGTCATTTTCACAATAAAGAATGCAATTTAAATGCATTTTTTGCTGTGAAAATGACAATGGTCCCAAAAATGTGTCAAAATTGTCCGAAGTGTCCGCCATAATGTCGCAGTCACGAAAAAAATCGCTGATCGCCGCCAATAGTAGTAAAACATTTTTTTTTATAAAAATGCAAAAAAACTATCCCCTATTTTGTAAACGCTATAAATTTTGCGCAAACCAATGTTTTTATATATGTTTTTGGGGGATATTTATTATAGCAAAAAGTAAAAAATATTGATTTTTTTTCAAAATTGTTGCTCTATTTTTGTTTATAGCGCAAAAAATAAAAACCGCAGAGGTGATCAAATACCACCAAAAGAAAGCTCTATTTGTGGGGAAAAAAGGACGCCAATTTTGTTTGGGAGCCACGTCGCACGACCGCGCAATTGTCTGTTAAAGCGACGCAGTGCCTTTGGGCATTTAGCAGCATATTGGTCCGGGGCTTAAGTGGTTAATCACCGGCTTTTGTGCAAGGTCCCGAAGAGGAAGAGGCACATCCGCCTCATCTGTGCCCACCAGTACTGCCTGCCAGTGCCACCTGCCAGCCATCAGTGCCCATCACTGCCAGTTATTAGTGCCCATCACTGCTAGCTATTAGTGCCACCTATTAGTGCCAATTCTCAATGACCACCAGTGCCACCTATCAATGCCCTTTAGTGCCACCACTCAGTGTCACTTCTCAGTGCCCACCAGTGGCACCTTATCAGTACCCATCAGTGCCGTCTTATCGGTTCCTATCAGTGCAGCCTATCGGTGCCCATCAGAGCAGCCTCATCAGCATACATCAATGAAGGAGAAAAATTACCTGTTTGCAAAATTTTATAACAAAATATAAAACGGTTTTGTATTTTTTGTAAAAAATAAAATCTTTATTTTTTTAACAAAAAATAAAAACGGCAGAGGTGATCAAATACCACCAAGAGAAATCTCTATTTGTGGGATTTTTTTTTTTATAAAACTTTCATTTGGGTACAGAGTTGTATGACCGCGCAATTGTCGTTCAAAGAGTGAGAGTGCTGAAAGCTGAAAATTGGCCTGGGCAGGAGGGGGGTTTAAGTGCCTGGTGTGCAAGTGGTTAATTCCTCAATGAGACACAGAATTTGAATCTGATGTCATTTTACTTCAGATAAGTGCAGGAGAGTGGATGTTTTTCCAGTCTTTTGAGGAGTAGGAAGACAATAACTTTCCTAAGCCCTGTCTCTGTGAAGAACTAACACTGACGGAAAATGGAAGAAATATGGAGGGTCTAGAAAGGGTTGAACTAACTAGTACTAAACAGGGGAGGGGAGGACAGAGGGTGATACTTAATTGCATAAGTAAACAAGTTGTAGTGGCCCAAAACTGCCACTAGATGTCAGCATGCAACAGTAACCAAACACAGTTCAATACAATAACAAATAGGTGAAACAATACACATACAGGAGCTGCTGTTGGTGTTCCTGATACACAGAGCAAAACTTAGCTGTAAAACTGACAGCCAAGCCCTGGAGGTCTTTGCCACCAGCTACAGCCACACCACTGTAGCACCCAAGGTGTGTTCGGATCTATCATTGTAAGAGCGATTGACTCTGTTGGGCTGCGCTGTTTTGGCAATGTCCATAGCTCCCAACTGTCCCTCAGGGCCGATCCTGGAAGGGATGCACCGGGTGCACTGCACCCAGGCGCCGCAGAGGTGGGGGCGCCAAAGTGCTACTCTCCCTCCTCCTCTCCTTGTGTGTGGGCAGGCGCGCTAGTGTGGGCACAACCTCCCAGGGGAAAACTGACCACCAGAAAACCTCTTCCTCAGCCCCTACTGAAGCCTGCCCAATCTACCATCCCAGCGTCTGTGTCTGTGTCACGGCTCCTCCCCCATGGTTGTTTAGCAGCAGGAAGCTGTGGACAGCGGAGTGGTGGGTGAAGGTACCATGGTGCCCAAGTAGGGAATAAAGAGCATGGGTGAGAAGAAGGAGAAGGTGGCAGATGAGAGGACCAGAAGGGAACCGGTCACAGAGCCACTGGTGGGTTGCATTGGATGGGCACTGATGAGGCTGCAATTGGTGGGCACTGATGAGGCTGCAATTGATGCATAGATCTCTTGTATTTCCGCAGTCTCTGACCATCTTCTGTATCATGTCTGAAGTCTCTGACCATCTTCTGTATCATGTCTGCAGTCTCTGACCATCTTCTGTATTATGTCTGCAGTCTCTGACCATCTTCTGTATTATGTCTGCATTTTCATGACCATCTTCTGTATTATGTCTGCAGTCTCTGACCATCTTCTGTATTATGTCTGCAGTCTCTGACCATCTTCTGTATTATGTCTGCATTTTCATGACCATCTTCTGTATTATGTGTGCAGTCTCTGACCATCTTCTGTATTATGTCTGCAGTCTCTGACCATCTTCTGTATTATGTCTGCAGTCTCTGACCATCTTCTGTATTATGTCTGCAGTCTCTGACCATCTTCTGTATTATGTCTGCATTTTCATGACCATCTTCTGTATTATGTGTGCAGTCTCTGACCATCTTCTGTATTATGTCTGCAGTCTCTGACCATCTTCTGTATTATGTCTGCAGTCTCTGACCATCTTCTGTATTATGTCTGCAGTCTCTGACCATCTTCTGTATCATGTCTGCAGTCTCTGACCGTCTCCTGCAGTATGTCTGAAGGCTCTCTCTAACAGACGCCCTCTCTAGAGCACTTACTGTTAAGAGATCATGGGAGGATCCCAGGGTAATGAAGACTCCTTAGGGGAGCATCTCTGAGTTGGGTCGTTGCCACAGAAACATCTGTAAAAGGGAGGAGTTATTAAGATGACCACGCCTAAGCAGGGGCGCCAGAAATATTTCTGCACCCAGGCATCTGTGACCCTAGGATCGGCCCTGCTGTCCCTGATTTTGAGGGAATGTCCCTGATTTGGAGCAATGTCCCTCTGTCCCTCTTTCCTCCTCATTTGTCCCTCATTTCGCTCTGATCTATATAGATGTATATAAAATGCACCTTTCCCGGTGCCTAACCTTTCATCCAAATTCGAAATTGCTGCATTTGTCAATGTTAAAAGCCAGTATAAAGCAATAGTAGCAGTTAAAAAAATAAGGCCTTGTGGATTCAATTAACCTTTTTTGGTTATTTCTCTTTTAAGGGGTGTCACAGGGGGCGTGTCCTATGCCCACATTCCTTCATTTATTTTGGACCTCCAGCGCACAGAAGAGCAAAACTGGACTATGATGGGATGCAGGAAATGTAGATCAGGAGCAGGTCAAGGGCAGGTCAAGAGGAAGTCAACTGTAGCTCAGGAGGAAGTCAACTGTAGCTCAGGAGGAAGTCAACTGTAGCTCAGAACAATTTTCCGGCAGATCGGACAGGTTTCCAGCGGACAAATGTTTCTTAGCATGCTAAGAAACATGTCCGCTGGAATCCTGTCCGTCGGACATGTTCGGTCGTCTGTACAGACTCACCGGACATGTCCGATCGTCCGCCATCCCTCGCATGCGTCAAAGTGATTCGACGCATGCGTGGAAGCATTGAACTTCCAGGGCCGCGCACGTCGCCGTGTCATCGTCGCGGCGACGGCGTGGCCACGTCACCGCGTATCGTGTCCGCGCGGATTTCTGTTTGATGGTGTGTACAGACCGTCTGTGTGTACGAGGCCTAAGGAGGAAGTCAACTGTAGGTCAAGACAAAGTAAACTGCAGGTCAAGAGGAAGTCAACTGTAGGTCAGGAGGTGATCAAGTGCAGGTAAGGAAGAAGACAACTGTAGCTCAGGAGAAGGTCAAATGCAGGTCAGGAGGAAGTCAACTGTAGCGCATGAAGAGGTCAAGTACAGGTCAGAAGGAAATCAAGTAGTTTAGGAGAAGGTCAAGTACAGGTCAAGAGAAAGTAAACTGCAGGTCAGGTGGAAGTCAACTGTAGGTCAGGAAGAGAGCAAGTGCAGGTCAGGAGGAAGTCAACTGTAGGTCAAGAGAAAAAAAACTGCGGGTCAAGAGGAAGTCAACTCTAGGTCAGGAGGAGATTAAGTGCAGAAAAAGGAGGAATCCAACTGTAGGTCAACAGAAAGTAAACTACAGGTCAGGACAGGAGGAAGTGAACTGTAGGTCAATAGAAAGTAAACTACAGATTAGGAGGAAGTCAACTGTACCTCAGGAGCAGGTCAAGTGCAGGTAAGGAGGAAGTCAACTGTAGTTCAGGAGAAGGTCAAGTGCAGGTCAGAAGTAAGTCAACTGTAGCTCAGGAAGAGGTCAAGTACCGGCGGTCAGGTGGAAGTCAACTCTAGCTCAGGAAGAGGTCAAGTACCGTTCAGGAGGAAGTCAACTGTAGCTCAGGAAGAGGTCAAGTACCGGTCAGCAGGAAGTCAACTCTAGGTCAAGAGAAAGTAAACTGCAGGTCCGGCGGAAGTCAACTGTAGCTCAAGAGAATGTCAAATGCAAGTCAGGAGGAACCCAATTGTAGCTCAGGAAGAGGCCAAGTACAGATCAGGAGAAGGTCAACTGAAGGTCAGGAAGAAGTTACCTGTCCCTTGGCATGTCCACACCAGTCAATGTACTCCAAATGATCTCTGTTGTGTCTCAAACTGATGTCAACAGCAAGCAAAATGCACCACCAAGCAAGCCTTATTACCCTTTAAACACAAGCCCAAACCCCGTTGACACACAGACCCTATACAGCGCTGTGTGCTGGATGTTTCTATTATGTTTTTTTAGTGTGAGAACTAAATCATCACAAAATCCCCTGGAAGCCACACAAACGGTAATTCAGCGGCAGGAAGTACACTGTAAAAAAATATCACGTTTTGTTACCTTGTTGTCTGCAAATTTCTACTACCAGGTGGGATCAGTATAAACGTGAGAAAAAGAAAAGTATACTAATAACTAAAGCATTATCTTATCCGGTGCAGGTCGAGTGTTTAATGGTTCCGGAAAACCCATCGATAAGGGCCCAACTGTGATGGCTGAGGACTTTTTAGATATCAACGGTAAGATAAATTGTCTCTGTTTTTTGGGATAACATGATGTCGGGACAAAATACAGAACACAGCGTGGCTTCCTAAATAGCTTGCCACTCATACAAAGGAAAAGAGTAAGGGTGGCAATGTAATAGGAGCTCCAGGCTCAGTACTGGTATTACTTAGGGCTGTCTTAATGAGAGGGCACACCTGGGCACTGTCCAGGGGCCCCAGCTGCATGAGGGGCCCCTGCACTTTCCCCAAAGCAGATGGTCCTTGAGCCCACACTGCCCTGAAATTGGGGGCCCCCTTGATGGCACTGAGAGTGATAGATGCAAAGGGGAGGCAGTCTGCCTCCTACCTACTTAGGGCCAGATTCTTGTATAATCCGCGGCGGCGTAGCGTAAGCCATTTACACTACGCTGCCGCAAATTACTGGAGCAAGTACCGTATTCTCCAAGCACTTGCTCCGTAATTTGCGGCGGCGTAGTGTAAATGGCCCGGCGTAAGGCAGCGTAATTCAAAGGGCGCGGCTTGTATTTAAATTAAGCGCGCCCCCCGCGCCGATCGAAGTGCGCATGCGCCGGGCGGAAAAATAGCCCAGTGCGTATGCTCCAGCTCACGACGGAAAACGTCAATGACGCCGACGTGAGCGTCATTGACGTAAAGTCGCATTCGCGGACGACTTAGGAAAACGACGGAAACGACGGAAAAAGCCGACGCTGACCCGACGCCATACTTAACATGGCATACGACGGACCTTCGTAAACTTGCCCCTCATATAGCAGGGGCAAGTTTACGCTTACCGAAACGTCGTAAATTCACTGCGTCGTCCGCTCGTACGTTCGGGAATCTCGCGTAAATAGCTAATTTGCATAGACGACGGGGAAAACGACGATGCGACACCTAGCGGCGGGAAAAAAAATAGCATTTAAGATCTGACAGCGTAAGAGCCTTACGCCTGTCAGATCTAATGGGTATCTATGCGTAACTGATTCTAAGAATCAGTCGCATAGATACGCCGGGTCAGATTAGGACTTACGACGGCGCAAATGGCGTTGCGCCGTCGTAATCCTTTTAAGAATCTGGCCCTAAATGTCTGTTTACCTGCACTGTCATCATTGTAGGGGCCCCAGAGCATCACTTTGCCCAGGGGCCCATGATGCTATTAAGACGGCCCTGGTATTACTGTCTACAAGGGAGTAACTACAGATCATGGGGCCCCTAACAAACTTATGATGGGCCCCCAGCAGCCTTCTCACTGTCATTGATCCTAACATAAAGTGCGTCTACTAGTCGTATTAGCAATATTAATGACCTTCCCAATATTGTATATAATAACATAACTGTTAATACAAACTTTAAACAACTCTCAGTTTTTAACTGGGGAGACAGTCTGGGATTTTTGAAGACTATGTTACGCATACAGGGTTAGTTTCGCCCGGAGATTTCTGTCTGATGGTTGTACACACCATCAGACAGAAATACGCAGGGCGTGGCCGCGCCGTCGCCGCGACGGTGACGCGGCGACGTGCGCGGCCCTGGAAGTTCAATGCTTCCACGCATGCGTCGAATCAGTACGACGCATTCGAGGGATGGCGGTCGGTCGGACGCGTCCAGTGAGTCTGTACAGACGACCGAACATGTCCGACGGACAGGTTTCCAGCGGACAGGTTTCTTAGCATGCTAAGAAATTTTTATCCGCTGGAAACTGTCCGATCCACCGGACAATTGTCCGCTCGGGCCTACACACGACCGGATCTGTCCGCTGGAACTGGTCCGCGGACCAGTTTCAGCGGATCGATCCGGTCGTGTGTACGGGGCCTCAAAGGGTCGGACATGTTCTTCATGCTCTGAACGTGAATTTGAAGATCAGTCCTCTGGTCTCTCGATAGTTCACTGGAAAGCTCTAATGCGATCGGAAATTCTAACAAGAAAACCGTGGATTTTTTTCGGGCGGAATTTTGGCTCAAACTTGTGTTGCAACACACAGTCACACAAATGTTGTCTGAAATTCCGACCGTCAAGAAAGCGGTGACGTATAACACTACAACGAGCAGAGAAAAATTAAGTTGAACGATTCCGAGCATGCGTCAAATTGATTCCGAGCACGCGTGTTTATTTGTGCATCGGAATTGCATACAGACAATCGGAATTTCCAACAATAACTTTTCCAGTTGGAGAATTTGAGAACCAGCTCTCAAATTTTTGCTGTTGGAAATCCCGACAGAAAATGTCCGATGGAGCCTACACACGGTCGGAAATTCCGACCAAAAGCTCACATAGAACTTTTTTTTGTCGGAAATTCTGATCGTGTGTACGCGGCATAACAGTATACAGGCCCAGCCACACTCTCTTGGACCTCTGCTCAGAAAAGAAGGGAACCAATAGGAAACCGTTATTACATTGATGGGTGACAATCCTGGCCAATCAGATAATCGAAGAACGTACATTGGTTCCCTCACTGTTGACCAAATGTCAGGGAGTGAGGAACTAAAATAAGACATGTGCATTCGTTTTTGTCTGAATGCATTTTTGTCTGAATTTCAGGGATTTTCGAGGACAGGGTTGAGAACCACTGGAATAGATAACTCCCACTGAGATATTTAGTAGACATGTGCATTCATTTCCGTCCGAATTTTCGGGGATTTTCGCGTTTGTTTTAAAAAACTATAAAGAGCATGCAGAATCCGAAATCTGAAAGATCCGACATAAAAAAAGCTTTATTTTCATTTTGTTGCGACAGCAGTTCAATATAGATAGAAGATTCAACATGACGGTGACGATAGCGATCTGTGTCTATCGAATCTGCGGTTAAATGTGCCTAACCTAAGGCCCCGTACACACGATAGAATCCATCCGCAGATAAATCCCAGCAAATGGGTTTCTGCGGATAGATCCTATGGTGTGTACACGCCAGCGGATCTGTTTCCGCGGAGAAATCTCCTCTGGGATGGATTCCAGCAGATCGAATATTTGTTGTGCTGCACAACATATCCATCTGCTGGAATCCATTCCAACGGATGGATCCGCTCGTCTGTACAGACTTACCGGATCCATTCGTCCAAAGGGATTCCCCGCACGCGTCGTAATGATTTGACGCATGCGTGGAATTCCTTATATGACAGCGTCGCGCCCGTCGCCGCGTCATAATCGCGGCGACGGCGCGACACGTCATCGGCAGAGGATTTCCGCGCGGATTTCAATGGGATGGTGTGTACACTCCATCCCATCGAAATCAGCGGATATCTTTGAGAGGATTTATCCGTGGAAACGGTCCGCTGGACCGTATCTGCGGATAAATCCTCTCGTGTGTATGGGGCCTAACTCTATTAGTCCAAGATTATTAGACATAGAGAGAAAAGATTCGACATTATAGAGGCATGAAGATTCGACGAAGCAGCTAAAAAAATATGATTGCCGCGAGCGGACATAAATGGTCAAATGCTCCACCCATAGGCTATAGAAGAATTCTAATGTTGGTTGACTAGTAATAACAATTAAAAAATATAATTATTTCTAGTACTACAATTCTATTATAGCTTGTGGGCGGAGCATTTGACCGGAAATGTATGATTGCGGCGTCGTGCAGTTTAGCTGCTTTATCGAATCTTCGTAGATTGGACACCATTAGCCTTCAATGACAGATTCGACCTTAATTAATTCAGATTTTCGAACTAACGCATTTTTTAACGAAACAAACTTAATAAAAATGAATTTCGGGAGTAACTAAATAAATGTATTTTTCGGACGAAAACTAAATTCCGAAAACAGAATAGTTCAGTGTGCACATGTCTAAGAACTATGGGGCTTGTGCATGGACATTTAGACTGTGTAAATGGTGATTGGCCCTAAGGACCTAAAGTGAACTTAAAGGGGTTGTAAAGGTTCGTCTTTTATTTTCCAAATAGGTTCCTTTAAGCTAGTGCATTGTTGGTTCACTTACCTTTTCCTTCGATTTCCCTTCTAAATGTTGTTTTTCTTTGTTTGAATTTCTCACTTCCTGTTTCTTCTCAGTAAGCTTGCCCCCATCATCCGAGTGGTGGAAAGTCAGTCAGAACACCTTACTGAGGAGGAACAGGAAGTGAGAAATTCAGACAAAGAAAAAAAACATTTAGAAGGCACTAGCTTAAAGGAACCTATTTAGAAAATAAAAAAATGAACCTTTACAACCCCTTTAAGGCTTAAATTGAACCTGTCACCCATTTAAAACTGAAGAGTATTAGGTCTGCCAACAGATGTTATTGTATTATATTTTCTGTACTCCTGAAAATGGTTTCACCTGCTGGTAAGTGATTGATTTTCCTAGATTCAAGGCCAAACCTTGCTTAGCTGCCCACCATCATCCTTGTTCAACCGGAGTTTTATCCACTAAGGAAATCTTATTCTTTTCATGAAACTTAAGGCCAACCAATCAACCCGTACGGTCGGACCTACCCAGAGGAAATGATCCAGACTGGAATCTCACCAATAGACGTCATGAACAGCATTGCCCGAGGACAGAAAATCCCAATCTTCTCTGCGGCGGGTCTCCCCCACAATGAGGTAATGTTGTGGAAGTTACATTGGAGGCTTTAAGTATGAAGAATGCGGCATGGTGACACCTAGGTATTCTAGTTGGTTTTAAAAAACTATAACAATCCGAAAGATCCAACATAAAAAATGCTTTATTTTCATTTTGTTGTGACAACAGTTCGATATAGATAGAGTCGACATGACGGTGACAATAGCGATCTGTGTCTATCAAACCTGCGGTTGAATGTGCCTAACCTAACTCTATTAGTCCAAGATTATTCTACATAGAGAGGAAATATTCAACATAGAGAGAAAAGATTCAACATTATAGAGACATAAGGATTCGACGAAACTGCTAAAAACATACGATAGCCGCGAGCGGACATTTATGTTCAAATGCTACGCCCATAGGCTATAGAAGAATTCTAATGTTGGTTGACTAGTAATAATAATTTATAAATATAATTATTACTAGTTATACAACATTAGAATTCTACTATAGCATTTTGGGGGCAGAACATTCGACCGGAAATGTACGATTGCGGCGTCGTACAGTTTAGCTGCTCCGTCGAATCTTCTTAGAACATTCAACAGACACCATAAGCCTTCAAGATTCGACCTTAATTCGGATTTTCGGGGGCGAATGCATTTTTTAATGAAACAAAATAAATAAAAACAAATTTCGGTAGTAACTAAATTAATTAATTTTTCGGACGAGAACTAAATTCCGAAACAAAATATTTCAGTGTGGACATGTCTAATATTTAGTGACAGCCTCAGTTTACAGGAAGTTGGTTGAATGACTCTGGCCATCGTTCAATCAAAAAAGTGACCAGGAGGTGTTTTTGTGGCGTTGGCAGCGATGTGCATATTGCTTAAGGAGCTGCAACTTTTTATTTTTTAAATGTCTGGGTTTGCTATTAAAAAAATATATACAGTGGGCCAGATTCTCAAAGGCGTTACGACGGCGCAACACCATTAGCGCCGTCGTAACACCTCATCTGGCACCGGGTATCTATGCAACTGATTCTCAGAATCAGTTGCGCATAGGTACCCATTAGATCTGACAAGCGTAAGGCTATTACGCTGTCAGATCTTAAAAGTAATTTTTTTTCCCGCCGCTAGGTGTCGCATCGTCGCTTTTCCCCGTCGTCTATGCAAATTAGGTAAGTACGGCGATTCCCGAACATACGCGAGGTCGACGCAGCGAATTAACGTCGTTTGCGTAGCGTACCCGACGCGTAAGGTTGCCCCTGCTAATTAGCAGGCGCAACCAATGTTAACGATGGCCGTCGTTCCCGCGTCGAATTCAATAAAAATTACGTCGTTTGCGTAAGACGTCCGCGAATGGCGCTGGACGCCATTTACGTATACATCTAGGCAAATGACGTCGGGGCGACGTCATTTAGCGCAATGCACGTCGGGTAATTTACCCGACGGAGCATGCGCAGTACGCTCGGCGCGGGAGCGCGCCTAATTTAAATGGTGCCCTCCCCATTTGAATTGGGCGGGCTTGCGACGAGCAATCTAACGCTACACCGCCGCAAGTTTACAGGTAAGTGTTCTGAGAATCAGGATGTAAACCTGTAGACCTGCGGCGGTGTAACGTAGATCTCATATATTACGCTGCCCAGGAGCAGCGCAAATGTATGAGAATCTGGCCCAGTATATATAATAATATTAATATAAAAATAAAAAATAAATACATAAGCTGGGGATATGCTTTAAGCTCTTTTTCAACGGTCTACCAAGATATCCTTAAAGGGTCACTAAAGGAATTTTTTTTTTTTTAGAATAATATCTTCCTTTACCTTACTGCAGTCCTGGTTTCATGTCCTCATTGTTCGTTTTTGCTCTGAAGTTGCTGTAATCCTTCTCTGATCTCCACACTTCCTGGTTGTCTGTTTCCTGATGAAAAAAATTATGGGAGCTTCTCTCTGTGGTCCAAGACGTGCTCGCCCCTGTCCTATAGACTACAATAATGCGTCTCTACATGAACCAGAGACTTCAAGGGGGTGTGAGCATTGTGTGTCTAAAACTCCTTGAATACGATTTGTTTCATGTGCTGCACTGCCCCCCCTGGACCCTGCCCCCTTGCTTTCTGAGGAGCTTCCATACGAACACACTGTGTGGGTGGGTTTCAGACCATGAATAATAATCGTTGGGCGGTATAGTGGGAGGTATAGTGGGCGGTTTATTCAAATAATGTGAACAAGCTCTCGTGCCCGTTTTTTTAAACTGCGCATGCGCAACGCTCAAAGGATACTGGGAAATGTAGTTCCCAGCACTACGGCGACGTCAATCACACGGACGAGCGCCGAGATACAGGACATAAAAAGAAGAAACGAAACCACAGGTAAGTTAGATGATAGAATTAAATTACTTTTTAAACGGTTTTAAAAGGAATGAGTAAACTATTCTGTCTGTATTTATTGCAGACAGACATTTTAGCCCAAATTTTTTTTTCCTTTACTGATCCTTTAACTGTTTTGCTGAAATAAATCTTGTTGTTTACAGAGTTCAATAGCTTAAAGCAGGGTAATATGACAGATTTGCTTCAAATCCAGCAGCACATTATGGGACAGTAGAGAGAATATCCTAATTAAATTGGTGGTCAGTAGTAAGAATGCTGTTAGCAGTATTGGTTCGTTGGAAAGAATTCTCCTCAAAGTTTTGGCCAGTGAGCAGAATGCATAACTCCCCACACTTCTTAGGCCGCGTACACACGGTCGGACAAAACCGATGAGAATGGTCTGACGGACCGTTTTCATCCGTTCACCGCTGAAGTGGCCTGATGTGTGTACACACCATCGTTCCAAAATCCGATCGGGTCAGAACGCGGTGACGTCAAACACACGACGTTCTGAATAAAACGAATTTCAATGCTTCTAAAGCATGCATCGACTTGATTCTGAGCATGCGCGGGTTTTGAACCAATGCTTTTCTGTAGTAACCATCGGTTTGAACCGATCGGGCAGCGGTCCATCGGTTCGGTTTTGAAGCATGTTTTAAAATTTTGGACCGAAGGAAAACAGACTGATGGGCCGTACACACCGTCGGTTTGGACCGATGAAACTGAACCTCGGTCCATTCTCATCGGTTTTGTCCGACCGTGTGTACGGGGCCTCAGAGATAGCTAAAAAGGCAATTGGTTTTATTAAATACGTACTTTTCCTAGATGGAGACATTTCTCATTGTTCCATTGTTCTCATTGTTCTATTGTGGATTATGAGGATGAATTGCTTCACAGTGCCTGCAGCTAGAAGGGGTCAGTGAGGACTTGTTTTAGGGCCCTTTCACACGTAGCGACGGAGTCCGCCTCGTGTGAATGGGGCCTTAAAGCTTAATACTTATTTAAATTTCCATGGTATAATACCTTTCCTTCGCTCTCCTGTCACTCTGTTCAACTTTCAGGAGCCAAAAGGTAAAACATGGTACTCCTAGGTGTGGTAGAGAATGCAATTTACCATATATGACAGCAGAGCTGCTTGGCGATTGGTCCATTGATATCATGTGGGATTTGCAAGCTTCAACAATAGCAATTTGGAACTTACACGAAACTTCCTATCCTCACTCGTGGAGATATATAAAGAAAAGAATATGCTGCCGGGAAAAAATGTGAACCAGTTCCTCTGTCCTACATAAAAAGATGACCTTAAAACACTCCAGTTTCTTCTTTACAGAAGTCAGTGATGTCATAAGACTGTATCGTTGTGTACTTGTCCAATAGATTAGTCAAGTAAAAAAATCTTCTTTGCCCTCCCTTCTCCTTTGTATATTATGATGTTGTGGTTGACCATGTGTTCTGCCCCCTTCTCCAGATAGCTGCTCAGATCTGTAGACAGGCCGGCCTGGTGAAGAAGTCTAAAGGTGTGATGGACTACCATGATGACAACTTTGCAATTGTCTTTGCTGCTATGGGCGTAAGTTGCAATGTTCTTTACAGTCAGAGCCTTTTTGTTTGGCTTTTTTTCAATTATTTAATGAGCATTAACCTCCTTCTCCTGGATCCCCAATGGGATCCATATTCCACTCTCTGATGTTTACTCGGGGCATTAAAGCTAAATAAAGATATTATATGGTGGTAAGACGTTGGGTGTAAGTTGCAATTTTCTTTACTGTCAGAGCTTTTTTGTTTGGCTTCTTTTCAATTATTTAATGAGCATTTACTTCCTTCTCCTGGATTCCCAATGGGATTCATATTCCGCTCTCTGATGTTTACTTGGGGCATTAATGCTAAATAAAGATATTATATGATGGTAAGATGTCCTGACTACCAAGGGATTGTTTATAAAAAGATCCATTGATGCATGTGTACTATGATCTATGGGAAGGAACCATTGCCACTGATAAGATTCATTTTATATAGAGACAATTTCAACAGGGACTGCAATGAATATCATCCATCTTGTTTCCTGACAGGTCAATATGGAGACTGCCAGGTTCTTTAAATCAGACTTTGAGGAAAACGGCTCAATGGACAACGTATGCCTCTTCCTCAATCTGGCCAACGACCCAACGTAAGTATATTGAAACGATGACACATTCATACACACTGGGGGATTGCCCTAAACGAAGAACTACCATAGGCTCTTTGGGTATATAAAAAACATCTCGTCATCTCATCTTTAATATCCATATTTTCTTTAACAAAATCCCACACTGTCAATACGAAAAACATCACAGTCCCGAGGTAGGGGGGGTTTAAAGTGTAACTGTATCCAGGCTATGGAAATTTTAATAAATAATAAGCTTTAAAGAAAGTCTTCACTGACCCCTCATAACTGCAGGCACTGTGAAGCAATTCATCCTCATAATCCACAATAGAAGCACTTAAGCCTTTCAAATTGGGACTGAGGACTCCACTCTTTATTTACACCTCTAGAGCAGCTTTTTTTTTTTTTTTTTTAAAGGTTGTTAGCGGTTCCTTGAACAATGAGCAATCTCTGCATCTAGGAAAAGTACCGGTAACCAAAGATACTCATTGCCTTTTTAGCTATCTCTAAGGAAGGAAGAAGGGGGGAGGGGGGGCATTCTTCTCGTCGACCAACACTTTAAGAAGAATTAATTCTGCTGACATATACAGTAAGTAGCATTCTTCCTACTAACCACCAATTTAATAGGGCATTCTCTCCAATGACCAATATTGTAAGCGGCATACTTCTCATAGACCACCAGTGTAAAAAGTTTTCTTTCCACTGACCAAGACTGTAGCCAGCATATTTTCCATTACAGCCACTCAAGGGAGCATCCGACCCACTGAATAATACTGTAGGCAGCATTATTCCCACTCACCACCAATGTAAGAGTCATTCTTCCCACTCACCACCAATATAAGGGGCATTCTTCCCACTGACTACCAATGTAAGGGGCATTCTTCCCACTGACTACCAATGTAAGGAACATTCTTCCCACTGATCACCAATGTAAGGGGCATTCGTCCCACTGATCACCAATGTATGGGACATTCTTCCCACTGATCACCAATGTAAGGGACATTCTTCCCACTGATCACCAATGTAAGGGACATTCTTCCCACTGATCACCAATGTAAGGGACATTCTTCCCACTGATCACCAATGTAAGGAACATTCTTCCCACTGATCACCAATGTAAGGAGCATTCTTCCCACTGATCACCAATGTAAGGGACATTCTTCCCACTGACTACCAATGTAAGGGGCATTCTTCCCACTGACTACCAATGTAAGGAACATTCTTCCCACTGATCACCAATGTAAGGGGCATTCGTCCCACTGATCACCAATGTATGGGACATTCTTCCCACTGATCACCAATGTAAGGGACATTCTTCCCACTGATCACCAATGTAAGGGACATTCTTCCCACTGATCACCAATGTAAGGGACATTCTTCCCACTGATCACCAATGTAAGGAACATTCTTCCCACTGATCACCAATGTAAGGAGCATTCTTCCCACTGATCACCAATGTAAGGGACATTCTTCCCACTGACCACCAATGTAAGGGACATTCTTCTCACTGATCACCAATGTAAGGGACATTCTTCCCACTGACCACCAATGTAAGAGAAATTTTTTCCACTTATCACCAATGTAAGGGACATTCTTCCCACTGACCACCAATGTAAGGGACATTCTTCCCACTGACCACCAATGTAAGGGACATTCTTCCCACTGACCACCAATGTAAGGGACATTCTTCACACTGACTACCATTGTAAGGGCATTCTTCCCACTGACTACAAATGTAAGGAGCATTCTTTCCACTGACTACCAATGTAATGGACATTCTTTACACTGACCGCCAACTTAAGTGACATTTTTCCCGCTGATCACCAATGTACAGGCATTCTTCCCAATGATCACTAATGTAAGGAGATTTTTTCACTCTCACCACTAATGTAAGGAACATTCTTCCCACTAACCTCCAATGTAAGGAACATTCTTCCCATTGATCACCAATGTAAGGAACATTCTTCCCACTAACCTCCAATGTAAGGAGCAGTCTTCCCATTGATCACCAATGTAAGGAACATTCTTCTCACTGATCACCAATGTAAGGGACATTCTTCCCACTGATCACCAATGTAAGGGACATTCTTCCCACTGATCACCAATGTAAGGGACATTCTTCCCACTGATCACCAATGTAAGGGACATTCTTCCCACTAACCTCCAATGTAAGGAGCATTCTTCCCATTGATCACCAATGTAAGGAACATTCTTCTCACTGATCACCAATGTAAGGGACATTCTTCCCACTGATCACCAATGTAAGGGACATTCTTCCCACTGATCACCAATGTAAGGGACATTCTTCTCACTGATCACCAATGTAAGGGACATTCTTCCCACTGATCACCAATGTAAGGAGCATTCTTCCCATTGATCACCAATGTAAGGAACATTCTTCTCACTGATCACCAATGTAAGGGACATTCTTCCCACTGATCACCAATGTAAGGGACATTCTTCCCACTGATCACCAATGTAAGGAACATTCTTCCCACTGATCACCAATGTAAGGAACATTCTTCCCACTGATCACCAATGTAAGGGACATTCTTCTCACTGATCACCAATGTAAGGAACATTCTTCCCACTGATCACCAATGTAAGGAACATTCTTCCCACTGATCACCAATGTAAGGAACATTCTTCACACTGATCACCAATGTAAGGAACATTCTTCACACTGATCACCAATGTAAGGAACATTCTTCCCACTGATCACCAATGTAAGGAGCATTCTTCCCACTGATCACCAATGTAAGGAACATTCTTCTCACTGACCACCAATGTAAGGAACATTCTTCTCACTGACCACCAATGTAAGGAGCATTCTTCCCACTGATCACCAATGTAAGGAACATTCTTCCCACTGATCACCAATGTAAGGAACATTCTACTAACTAATACCGTAAGGGAATTCTTCCCATTACCCACCAATGTAATCAACATAATGGGGTCCTTCTCCCATTGACCACCATTCTAACAGGCAATTCTTCGTTGACCCCCTGTGTAAGGTGACACTTTCTACTGACCTCCAATGTAAGGGGGCACACTTATGACTGCATGTCAGTATGAGAGAACCCTACAATTTTCACTTCTCTTGCCCAATATATATATATATATATATATATATATATATATATATATATATTCATTTCACTATTCTGGAAAAAAAACCCGTCATATAGAGCAGCCCTAGGTGTCAAATTATAAGTATACCACAATTCTTATTCTTTTGTTTAGTCTTTTCTCCATAACATACTGTTCATGCTATTGTACAATAATGTGTAGATATAATCATTTTTTAGCAGAGGTCTCTGAGTCCTGAAAGTTATTTCAAAGGTTTACATCTTGTTAAAAAGGTTGATAAAGGCTGCATTAAAGAGAAGTAGACTATCAGGCTGCCAAGTCAGTACTGGTGGTGGAGCTGAGTATACTACTGAGAGAATATGTTTTCTTTTTGAAAATTCTGAGGATGAGTTGTTCCACAGTGCCTGCAGATGCAGTGGTCATCAAGGGTTTGTTTTAAAGTCTTTTCTTCACTGCATGTTACAAATATATAAGCTGTGAATGTCCATAGCCTGGCCACGGTTCTACTTTAGGTGTGAGGTACAGTCTCTTGAAAAACACACAAAAAAGGGTTTCTTCAAAACATGAAGTGTAAATAAGGCCTTAGTGTTAGGTTTTAGGTGTCAGGGGTTTAGATGAGCCCTTTTTTAATACCTGTTTTCAGCAGCAAAAGCTACATGTTAAATGTTGTTTCTCAGTGCTAAGACACCCAAAGTACCGGGTATATTAAGGGCCACATATTTTGGAGTCAACTATACTTCCAGTTTATAACACTCCGAACACAGAAACAATAAACAGCAGCTTCCAACCTTTATATATATATATATATATATATATATATATATATATATATATATATATAGACACATCAGCAAACATATAGTAGTATGTAAAGTGTCCTACATCACAAACTTTACACGTTTCGACCAATAGAGCTTCATCAGGAGCTTGGAATATGACATCTCTTCCCTCATAAATAGCCTCCCACTATTTTGTAATCCTGCTGCATACAGGTAGAGAGAACACAGGGAATGTTCCATAGACTGTATGCAACAAAAAAAAAAACTGCAACACTGCCTTAAAGTGGAGGTCCACTCAAAAAAAAAAAAAAATGCCAAAATCCTGTGAAAAAATTAAAAATATTTTTTTTTTACTTACCAGAAATGGCGGTTGCTATGCGGAAGTTCCTAATCTTCCTCTTCCCATACCACGGCAGGTCTTCTTTCTCGTCCTCCCCGCGTTGTCTTCTGGGGAATGGGGCGTGCTGCCTTCTGGGAACTGTGTGTATCCCAGAAAGCAGCTGCCCATTCACAAAAGTGCCGCGAGACTCGCGCATGCGCAGTAGGAAACGGGCAGTGAAGCCGCAAGGCCCCACTGCCCGTTTCCCTCAGTAAGGATGGCGGTGCCGGGAGCTGCCAGGATCGAGCGATCGGCCTCGGTGGGCCGACATCGTGGGCGCCTAGGACAGGTAAGTGTCCTTATTAAAAGTCAGCTGCTATGGTGTTTATAGCTGCTGACTTTAAAAAAAAAAAAACGTGTATGGAACCCCACTTTAAAGTGCCTTTTACTCAAATGTAAGGAGAGATAATTGTAAATTAAAGTTTTTACCTCCTCATAATTTTAGACACAATTAGGAGTATTGAGCAAAATGTTGGCAAAATTTACTAGGGTTAATGGGAAAGGTGAAATAATAATTGTTTGTTGGTGCTTTTCAAGGACACAATGGGCCCTAAATGCCTCCTGAGGGTTCCAAATTAGGACCTGTTCTGATGCCAAATGATGCCCATTTTAGCCT
The DNA here is from genome assembly GCF_905171775.1 of Rana temporaria. Lineage (NCBI taxonomy): Eukaryota > Metazoa > Chordata > Amphibia > Anura > Ranidae > Rana > Rana temporaria. The sequence continues at coordinate 659,361,028 of NC_053489.1, read as the reverse complement.
TAATATTTTACTTTTCAAGCTAAGAAAAAATGGACAGTACACACAGCCATTAATGTCTAAACCGCTGGCAACAAAAGTGAGTACACCCCTAAGGTTCCCTTCCCGGTGTCATTTGACTTGTTAGTGTTTCAAGATCTCAGGTGTGAATGGGGAGCAGGTGTGTTAAATTTGGTGTTATCGCTCTCACTCTCTCATACTGGCCACTGGAAGTTCAACATGGCACCTCATGGCAAAGAACTCTGAGGATCTGAAAAATAAATGAATTGTTGCTCTACATAAAGATGGCCTAGGCTATAAGAAGATTGCCAAGACCCTGAAACTGAGCTGCAGCACGGTGGCCAAGACCATACAGCGGTATAACAGGACAGGTTCCACTCAGTACAGGCCTCGTCATGGTCAACCAAAGAAATTGAGTGGACATGTTCAGCGTTATATCCAGAGGTTGTCTTTGGGAAATAGACGTATGAGTGCTGCCAGCATTGCTGCAGAGGTTGAAAGGGTGGGGAGCAGCCTGTCAGTGCTCAGACCATACGCCGCACACTGCATCAAATTGGTTTGCATGGTTGTCGTCCCAGAAGGAAGCCTCTTCTAAAGATGATGCACAAGAAAGCCCCAAACTGTTTTCTGAAGACAAGCAGACTAGGGGCATGGTTTACTGGAAACATGTCCTGTGGTCTGATGAGACCATTTTTTTCAGATGGTGACAAGCGTGTGTGGCGGCAACCAGGTGAGGAGTACAAAGACAAGTGTGTCTTGTCTACAGTCAAGCATGGTGGTGGGGGTGTCATGGTCTGGGGCTGCATGAGTGCTGCCGGCACTGGGGAGCTACAGATCATTGAGGGAACCATGAATGCCAACATGTACTGTGACATACTGAAGCAAGGCATGATCCCCTCCCTTCAGAGACTGGGCCGCAGGGCAGTATTCCAACATAACGACCCCAAACACACCTCCAAGACAACCACTGCCATCCTAAAGAAGCTGAGGGTAAAGGTGATGGACTGGCCAAGCATGTCTCCAAACCTAAACCCTATTGAGCATCTGTGGGACATCCTCAAACGGAAGGTGGAGGAGCGCAAGGTCTCCAACATCCAACAGCTCCGTGATGTCATCATGGAGGAGGGGAAGAGGTCTCCAGTGGCAACCTGTGAAGCTCTGGTGAACTCCATGCCCAAGAGGGATAAGGCAATGCTGGAAAATAATGGCGGCCACACAAAATATTGACACTTTGGGCCCAATTTGGGCATTTTCACTTAGGGGTGTACTCACTTTTGTTTCCAGCGGTTTAGACATTAATGGCTGTGTGTTGAGTTATTTTGAGGGTACAGGAGATTTACACTGTTATACAAGCTGTACACTCACTACACAACATTGTAGCAAAGTGTCATTTCTTCAGTGTTGTCACATGAAAAGATAGAAGAAAATATTTACAAAAATGTGAGGGGTGTACTTACTTTTGTGAGATACTGTAGGTAATAGTGTGATAATCATGATAACAAAGCCCTGCTCTGTCCTCTTCTGATAGAATCGAGAGGATTATCACCCCACGTCTGGCACTCACAGAAGCCGAGTACTTGGCCTATCAGTGTGAGAAACACGTCTTGGTGATCCTGACAGACATGAGCTCCTATGCTGAAGCCCTGCGAGAGGTAAAAAATTCCACTGCCATAAAACCATTGTGGTTTTTCTTGTCTTTGGGCCAAATCCATCCAAAAATGATTTATTTTTTTCTGTTCATGGATAAGAATGATCACACATTCAGCCTCTTAACTTAAGAACACCAAAGACCTTGCTTTGGTGAAAAGGGAGGGGAATTTCCCCAACACAGTCCCAGAGGTCAATAAAAACCTTACAGGGCACTTACATATCTTCATTGTATTCAAAACAAAAAAAAGGAAAAAAAATCCTCTTGGCTTGAGTTTAGCATAAACATAGGTGTGCGCAGCCTACTGCATTAGGGTGTGCCCCCCAAAGTTAAAACACATATGTCTATGTGTGTGTGTATATATGGGCAGTAGGGCAATGGACGGTGTCAGTAGGGCAATGGACGATGCCAGTAGGGCAGTAGACGATGTCAGTAGTGCAGTGGATGATGCCAGTAGGGCAGTGGACAATGTCAGTAGGACAGTGGATGATGCCAGTAGGGCAGTGGACAATGTCAGTAGGGCAGTGGACGATGCCAGTAGGGCAGTTGACAATGTCAGTAGGGCAGTGGACAATGGGCCATATTCTGAGTAAGGATACGATGGAGTATCTCAGGATACTCCGTCGTATCTCTCTTTTTTGGCCCGCGTATCTATGCGAGTGATTCTTAGAATCATTTTCGCATAGATACGCTTAAGATCCGACATGTGTAAGTCACTTACACTGTCGGATCTTAAATGTAATTACCCAGCCGGCCGCTAGGTGGCGTTTAAGTTCAGGTCTCATTTGTTTATGCAAATGAGCCTGATACGCCGATTCCCGAACGAATTCGCGCCGCGTAACCGTCGCTAACGTCATTTGCATAAGCGTAAGGTTACCCCTGCTATATGAGGGGTAACCTTACGCCAGTCCCACGTACGCCATGTTAAGTATGGCTTCGGGTCCGCGTCGTCTTTTCCCGTCGGGTACGTCGTTTCTCTAAGTCGTTCTTGAATACGACTTTACGTCAATGACGCACACGTCAGGGTCATTGACGTTTTACGCCGAGAACTGGAGCATGTGCACTGGGCTATTTTAAGCCCGGCGCATGCGCAGTTCGTTCAAATCGGGGGCGCGCTTAATTTAAATACAAGCCGCCCCCTTGGATTTACGTGGGGATACGCCGGGCCAATTACACTACGCCGCCCCAAACTACGGAGCAAGTGTTTGGGGAATACAGCACTTGCTCCTGTAGGTTGGGGCGGCGTAGTGTAAATGGCTTACGTGCCGCCCGCCTAAAATGTACAAGAATATGGCCCAATGTCAGTAGGACAGTGGATGATGCCAGTAGGGGAGTGGACTATGTCAGTAAGGCAGCGGACAATTTCAGTAGGGCAGTGGATGATGCCAGTAGGGCAGTGGACAATGTCAGTAGGGCAGTGGATGATGCCAGTAGGGCAGTGGACGATGCCAGTAGGGCAGTGGACAATGTCAGTAGGACAGTGGATGATGCCAGTAGGGCAGTGGACAATGTCAGTAAGGCAGTGGACAATGTCAGTAGGCAGGGCTTTTTTTCAGGGGGAACTTGGGGGAACTCAGTTCCACCACCTCTGGCTCAGACCCTTTGGCGCCTGCTCACCACAATCACTTGTAAACACAGAAGTCTAGTTTCTGTGTTTACAAGTGATAGCTCTGCACTCTGCGTGTAACCCCCCTGAACTCTGCACTCTGTATGTAATGCAATCCTGGTATTTAATGCCCCTTTAAGGCCCTTCTACTGTTTGTGAAATTTGAATGGGGTCGTGGTTGAGTTCCTGCACCTATTTCTTGAGAAAAAAAGCTCTGTCATTAGGGCAGTGGATGATGCCAGTAGGGCAGAGATTGGTGTCAGTATTTTTTTTTTAATTATAACTTTTGTCCCACTTTTGAGAGAGGGAAAGGGACTGAGGACAGAGATTCCCCTGCCTCTTTCTCTTCATCCAAGCAGCAGGGGAAATCTGTACATTACAACATGATTAGGGTGTGCCCAGGTACGCACGCCTATGAGCATAAAGTAAATGACCAAGCTGGCAGAAGTTTACTTATTACGATCATGGCAGGTGGGCTCACTTAGAAACTCAAACAGGAAATGTGTTGAATGCACCCTGATAGGGTTCTTGGTTTTTGGTCTTACAGGTATCGGCGGCCCGTGAGGAGGTGCCTGGTAGGAGAGGGTTCCCCGGGTACATGTACACAGATTTGGCCACCATCTATGAGCGAGCCGGCAGAGTGGAAGGCAGAACGGGCTCCATCACACAAATCCCCATCCTAACTATGCCCAATGACGGTGAGTTCCTACATCCCGGCAAACTTTCCTTGCCCTACTTTCTTCTAAAGCCTGACCTGACCTGCTCAGTATACAACCTGATTACAAGTACAAACTGAACTTGGATCAGTAGTTCGGGTATGGGTCAAATGGGCGCATTCCATTTCAATGCTAATATTTATTTATGGACATTATCCATGGTATAGTACTACAATATTTTGTTTTTTTTTGCCATGATAATAGGGATAAGGGCTAGGTTTAAGTTGTAGAGCAGGGGTTGCCAACCAGTGGCCCGGGGGCCATATGTGGCCCGCGGAGCCCTCTGATGTGGCCCGCGACCTCCAGCTCTGGAATGGGGGTTGGCAAGCCCAGATCGCAGGTTGCCGACCATCCATACAACAGCATTAGTGTTGTGAATGAAGCTGGTGGTAGAGGAAGAAAGCGTCTGCAGAGCACCATAAGCCAATGCTTCCTTTAGAGAGCCGGCTTTTGCCACAGGCGGAGTCTATGGCAAAGTTCAGCTAACCCGCAGGATAGACACAGGTGCAGTACGCTGCACCCGCGGTGTGGGCAAACTGCAGCACATCAGTGTGAAAACAGTCTTAGGCCCTTTTCACAGGATCGGCCCAACCCAATCGGATCCTCAATTCACCTCTATAGAACAGGAGATGTAAAAAGACTTTTGACAGCTTATGCCCATGTATCTCCAATACGCAAATAAAAACAGAAGGGAATTTGTCTCCTTCTTCCACCTGGGCGGATCAGATCATAGGGCCTATAGAATAGCTGTGACCTGTCATCCGCGCGATCCGCTCATTGTGGCCCACGACTGGTTACCAAGTTGCTTAAGTGGCCCTCACTCTTCAAAAGGTTGGGCAAGGTTGGGCACCCCTCTTGTAGAGGAACTATAGACCCCTTTTATTTGGATCAACCTGCCCCCCACCCCCCCATCATTTCCATTATTATAGCCTTCGGGTCCTGGCAGAGCCCTTCAGTGCATCTGCATATGTGCAGGAGATTTTTTCCCATGCATACACAAACACGGTAATGTTTTGGAAGGCCCCGTACACATGTCCGAGGAACTCGACGTGCCAAACACATCGAGTTCCTCGTCGAGTTCTGTGTTGAAGCCGCCGAGGATCTCGGCGGGCCAACTTTCCTCATTGAACAACGAGGAAATAGAGAACATGTTGTCTATTTGGCCCGACGAGTTCCTCGTCGACTTCCTCTGTGAAAAGGGTACACACGACCGGGTTTCTCGGCAGAATCCAGCTCCGATCGAGTTTCTGGCTGAATTCTGCCGAGAAACACGGTCGTGTGTACGGGGCCGAACATCCATACTAGCTATCTTCCATAACAGCCATCTTTGGTGCATGGGCTTTGTCGGGACCAGAAGCCCTACAGCACTTCTTCGGACAAGAGAATCTGGGAGAAGGGTAGAGGGACGTCCAAAATGAAGGTGTGGTCAGAAAATCGGAAATTTCGAAAGAACGAAAATCTGAAAATTTGAAAGAACTAAAATTCAAAAATCCTAAATAATAACTAACTAACATATAATGACTAACTATTAAATTATAGGTACAGTGGTACCTTGGACCATTCAATCATTCCAGAAGAATACATAATTCATTCCAAGAAGAATGAATTATGAATTAAGAAAGAATTCAAGCATAATTCATTCCAGAAGAATGCTTGTAATCCAAAGCACTCATATATCAAAGTGAGTTTCCCCATAGGAAATAATGGAAACTCAGATAATCTGTTCCAGTGCTAGTGTATGCAGTACCACATGTAACCAGAGGTGGGGGGGCGCCGGAGACATTCAGAAACAGCTCCGAACGGCTCAGAGTGTCACCGGCGCCCCCCGCACCTCTGGCCAAATACGGTACTTCACACCCAAGAGGCTTGAATCCTGCTCGTCTTGCGGGACAATGCTCACAAAGTCAGGATTTAAAAAAAATAATAGCTAATAGGTATTACTGTATTGGAATTTACTTTTAAATTTGGCTGTTAGTGAATGTAACGAATACGAATTTATCCGAGCTTAAGAATTATCCAAAATAACAAATTCTACATCTAAACAAATGGAACGTAACAAATTAATAATTATAATAATAGTAAAACGTTTTTAAATTTGTATTCGTTACGTTCACTAATGCTGCGTACACACGATCGGAATTTCCGACAAGAAAAGTTCGATGTGAGCTTCTGGTCGGAAATTCCGACCATGTGTAGGCCCCATTTGACTTGTTCTTTTAGAATTTCTGACAGCAAAAATTTGAGAGCTGGTTCTCAAATTTTCCGACGGGAAAAGTTCTTGTCGGAAATTTAGTCTGTATGCATGCTCAGAATCAATTTGACGCATTCTCAGAATAATTGAACTTCGTTTTTCTCGGCTTGTTGTAGTGTTGTGCGTCACCGCGTTCTTGACGGTCTGAATTTGGTGTGACCGTGTGTATGCAACACAAGTTTGAGCCAAAATTCCGTGTCAAAAAAATTCCACGGTTTTCTTGTCGCAATTTCTGATCGTGTGTACGCGGCATAGCAGGCACATTTGAAAGGAAATTTCAATACCTATAATTTAATAGTTAATAATAATTAATTATTATTAGTTAATAATTATTTTGGATTATCAGGTTTTCGAAATTTTTTGATTTTTGTTCTTTTGAATTTATTCGAATTTTCGTTTTCGGAAAAGTTTGTTAAACAGGTTTTCATTAAGTCGAATATTTCCGAACTAACGAATTTGTCGAATTTTGTTGAACAACGAATTTGGAACGAAATAAATTTCACATGTCTAGTATACAGATCTTTCCTCTACAAGTCAGATATAATGGGCCAGATTCAGGTACAATAGCGTAACTTTCGGCGGGCGTAGCGTATCTCAGATACACTAAGCCACCGTAACTTACAGCGGCAGGTCCCGTATTCAGAAAGAACTTGCTCTGTAAGTTACGGCGGCGTAGTGTAACTGTCCCGGTGTAAGCCCGCCTAATTCAAATGTGGAAGAGGTGGGCGCGTTTTATGCTAATTACTCGTGACCCTACGTAAATGACGCTTTTTACGAACGGCTCATGCGCCGTCCGTGAACGTATCCCAGTGCGCATGCTCCAAATTACGCCGCAAATAGTCAATGCTTTCGACGTGAACGTAACTTACGCACAGCCCTATTCGCGAATGACTTACGCAAACGACGTAAAACGTAAAAAATTCTACGCTGGCCCGATGTCCATACTTAACATTGGCTACACCTCATAGAGCAGGGGTAACTATACGCCGGAAAAAGCCTTACGTAAACGATGTAAAAAAATGCGCCGGGCGCACGTACGTTTCTGAATCGGCGTATCTACCTAATTTGCATATTCGATGCGGAAATTTACGGAAGCGCCACCTTGCGTCCAGCGGAAATATGCAACTAAGATACAACGGCGTAAGAGACTTACGCCGGTCGGATCTTAGGGAAATCTATGCGTAACTGATTCTAAGAATCAGGCGCATAGATACGACGCCGCACACTCAGAGTTACGACGGCGTATCTGGAGATACTCCATCGTAACTCGTACCTGAATCTGGCCCAATAAGTTTAACTGATGCTTAAAATTCTTGCAGCATTCTTCCATGCTTACCGTATATTATAACAGATAAAAATAAAAATCGTGCCAAATAACCTGAATATTTTATGACTTTTTGCCCATTTGCAGATATCACTCACCCCATTCCTGACTTAACTGGATTCATCACTGAAGGACAGATCTACGTAGACAGACAACTTCACAACAGGCAGGTCAGTTTGCCATTCCATATACAGGTTGACATTTCGATTGGAGGGCTTCCTCAGAGCTGAACAAATATAATCTAAATCCATTCATTTGTTTTTTTCCAGATCTACCCCCCTATCAATGTTCTCCCATCACTGTCCCGTCTTATGAAGTCCGCCATTGGAGAAGGCATGACGCGAAAAGATCACGGTGATGTTTCCAACCAACTGGTATGCAAATCCTTGGCTCGGGCACCATCCCCATCTGCCAGACTATGTTTTTTGTCTTCATTGTACATGTTATTTCCAGGAGGGACAGGCCCACAAAACAAAACTGGGGTGGAGGTGTTGGATCTCTCTAGATCTCATTTGGTTACATTTTCCTCCTGAAGTTAAGTCTACCATACATAGCTCAAATTTCAGCTGACTCCTGCTGAATTGGATGAAACTCAAGCCGTGGGTGCCCCTGTTGGCAGCACTTGGGTTGCCAAAAGTTGATTGTTAACCACTTAACCCCCCGGACCATATTGCTGGTCAAAGACCAGAGCACTTTTTGCGATTCGGCACTGCGTCGCTTTAACTGACAATTGCGCGGTCGTCTGACATGGCTCCCAAACAATTGGCGTCCTTTTTTCCCAAAAATATAGCTTTCTTTTGGTGGTATTTGATCACCTCTGCGGTTTTTAGTTTTTGCGCTATAAACAAAAATAGAGCGTCAATTTTGGAAAAAATTAATATTTTTTACTTTTTGCTATAATAAATATCCCCCAAAAAGATATAAAAAAACTTTTTTTTTCCTCAGTTTAGGCCGATACGTATTCTTCTACATATTTTTCGTAAAAAAAAAATCGCAATAAGCGTTTATTGATTGGTTTGCGCAAAAGTTATAGCGTTTACAAAATAGGGGGTATTTTTATGGCATTTTTATTAATATTTTTTTTTAATAGTAATGGCGGCGATCAGCGATTTTTTTTTCCGGTACTGCAACATTATGGTGGACACTTCTGACACATTTTTGGGACAATTGGCATTTTTATAGCGACCAGTGCTATAAAAATGCATTGGATTACTATAAAAATTCCACTACCACTAGGGGGCGGGGAAGGGGTTAAGTATGCTCCCTGGGTGTGTTCTAACTGTAGGGGAGGTGGACTGATTTGGGGAAATGACTGATCTTCTGTTCATACATTGTATGAACAGAAGATCAGCATTTCTCTCCCTGACAGGACCTGGAGGTGTGTGTTTACACACACAGCTCCCGGTCCTCGCTCTGTAACGAGCGATCGCGTGTGCCCGGCGGCGATCGCGGATCGAGGTCTTGGAAGGAACAAAGACAATGGTTTGAGACAAGGATGGTCTTTATATGAAAGTCCTATCCCTCCCCATTCCCCACGGTGTAGTGTCAGGAGCAGGATATCAAATAATATTCTATTATTATAGAAACTGATACTCAATGATATCTAAAGCCCTGTACACACGATCGGTCCATCCAATGAAAACGGTCTGATGGACCGTTTTCATTGGTTAACCTATGAAGCTGACTGATGGTCAGACGCGCCTACACACCATCAGTTAAAAAAACGATCGTGTCAGAACGCGGTGACGTAAAACACAACGACGTGCTGAAAAAAATGAAGTTCAATGCTTCCAAGCATCCGTCCACTTGATTCTGAGCATGCATGGATTTTTAACCGATGGACTTGCCTACAAACGATAATTTTTTTCCTATCGGTTAGGTATCCATCGGTTATATTTGAAAAAAAGTTGGCTTTTTTTTAACCTATGGATAAATAACCGATGGGGCCCACACACGATCGGTTTGGTCCGATGAAAACGGTCCATCAGACCATTCTCAACGGTTTGATCGATCGTGTGTAGGCGGCATAATAGTAGGAATGCCATTCTATACATGGGGCCAGATTCAGAGAGATCGGCGTATCTTTAGAGCCGCGTAGCGCATCTGATATGCGATACGCCGACGTAACATAGAGAGACTCGTACTGTATTCACAAAGCACTTGCTCCCTTTCTTGCGCCGGTGTAACGTAAAATGGCCGGTGTAAGCCCGCCTAATTCAAAGTAGCAAGGCAGTGGGCGTGTAGTATTATAATGAAGCGTGACCCCATGTAAATGTATGGCCGAACGAACGGCACATGTGCGCGCATGCTCAGAATCACGTTGCAAATATTCCCTAAGATACGTCGGCTCAATGCTTTCGACGTTAACGTAACCTACGCCCAGCCCCATTCACGTACGACTTACGTAAATGATATAAAATACAACGCTGTTCCCGCGCCCATACCTTAACATGACTTACCCCTGCTTTATGAGGAGTAACTTTACGACGGACATACGCCTTACGTAAACAAAGTACCTTAATGCGACGGGCGCAAGTACGTTCGTGAATCGGCGTATCTAGCTTATTTACATATTCGATGCGTAAATTAACGGAAGCGCCCCTAGGGGCCAGCGTAAATATGCATCCAAGATACGACGGCATAAGGAGACTTACGTCGGTCGGATCAAGCAGAAATTCAGCCGTATCTGGTTTCCTGAATACAGCGCATAGATACGACGGCGCATACTACAACTTACGCGGCGTATCAACAGATACGTCTGCGTAAGTTGTCTGTGAATCTGGCCCATTGTGTCCAAGCCTCTTCAGACCAGATCAGTTTTCCCAAAAAATAATACATATGAGGAGCTCCATGAGTTGTGTTGTTTAATTCAAATGTTCTGGTTTAGAGTAATTGTGTCTTTGTTTCATGGAACAGTATGCTTGTTACGCCATCGGGAAAGATGTCCAGGCCATGAAAGCTGTGGTGGGTGAAGAAGCTTTGTCCTCAGATGACCTCTTGTATCTGGAGTTCTTGCAAAAGTTTGAGAAGCAGTTCATTGCTCAGGGTAAATTATCACTAATATTATCATTTATTTGTATAGCTCTGATATATTCCCCCCTGTACTATACTGCATATGAACATCTGCATGAAATTTAAACTTACAATAGTGTGACATGAGACTATGCGTTGTGCCAACATCCCAAAAATTTCAAAGTACAAAAAAAATCGGGTGGTAGGGATTTTGTAGCCATCATATATCAAATAGTCACTAGATAAAATGAACAAAGTTTTATTATGGTGAGATTAAAACCATATAATGGAAAAAATATATTCACAGGCCATATAATACTACATAAAATGCATTACTTACAACTTTTTTTTTTTCCAAAGCTGTTTTTTTTTAGAAAAACTGAAAAAAATGTGTGGAATATGTTTTTTTTTTTTTTACAATGATAAATATATCTATGCCATAAAAAAACATTTATAAAATATTTCTGAGTCTTTATGTAAAGTCCTAAATTATTGCAAGTTCTCTCAGCTAAAGACAAGAAAATTCTGGAATACAATTCAAGTAGCACTGTGCAGATCTCAAGCAAGAGAGATATGCATCTCTACCACTAGGGGGCACTGCAGGGAAAAAGCTCCAGGTTACTTTGCCTGTGAGCTCCATCTTGTACCTCCTACAGTTGGGTGATTGTTGGTAAACAGTAGACCAGGGGTGCCCAACCAGTGGCCCGCGGAGCCCTCTGATGTTGCCAGCGACCTCCTGCTCTGGGATGGAATAGAGTACTGTTATTAAAGGTCAGTTTATTACTAAAATATGTGTATATATGGGCATATCTGTTCTGTAGTGGTTACTGGGCTTCTTTCAAACTAATCCGCAGATGTAGAGCAGCGCACCCGAAGGTTACCTGCACTGAGCCATAGACTTTTGTTATTACCTGCGAGTTTGGGCTTTCAGAATATGCACCAAACCTGCAGAATATAATAGAAGTCTATTGCAAAGTGCAGAAAAGCCAAAGGTACACTGCGTTGCACCCGCAATGCGGGTAAACCACAGCGCATTAGTATGAAAGCAGCCATGGGCCCCTTTCACACGACCCTGTCCGACCCAGTTGGACCCTCCATTCACCTCCAAGGAGTGGAACATGTAAACCGACTTGTGTCCTACCTCCAATCCGATCCGGCTGTGCCCGTGTCCACTCTGCATATGCAGAACGGACATGGACCTGACATCCGCCCGCTCCGCTGATTGTGGCCCGCGACCAGTTACCAAGTCGCTTAAGTGGCCCTTGCGCTTCAAAAGGTTGGTCACCCCTGCAGTAGACAATAGTTTCTGTTCTCCCATGCCTTATTTGACAGGTAAGAAGGTAAATTTGACAAATTCGTTTATCTTTATAACATAAAATGCATTACTTACAACAAGTTTTTTCAGAAAAACTGAAAAAAAGAGTGTGGAATATGTTTTTTTACAATGATAAATATGTCTATGACATGGCATTTAAACTATAAAACATGAAGATGTTAATGAAAGTCCTAAATTATTGCAAGTTCTCTCAGCCAAAGACAAGAAAATCCTGGAATACAATTCAAGTAGCACTGTGCAGATCTCAAGCAAGAGAGATATGCATCTCTACCACTAGGGGGCACTGCAGGGGAAATGCTCCAGTTTACTTTGCCTGTGAGCTCAATCTTGTACCTCCTACAGTTGGATGATTGTTGGGATACAGTAGATTATGGGTGCTTAACCTGTGGCGCTTCAGCTGTTGCAGAACTACAAGTCCCATCATGCCTCTGCCTTTGGGAATCATGCTTGTAATTGCCCTGCAAAGCCTCATGGGACTTGTAGTTTCGCAACAGCAAGTAGATGATAGTTTCTGTCCTCTCAGGCCTTATTTGACAGGTAAGAGGGTACATTTGACAAATGCGTTTATCTTTTTAACCTTTAAATAATTACTATTAATATTCTCCACCATCACAGCATCATGTTTACCTATAGTCTGGTCAGTACATTGTTTTTTCTTTTCCCACCTAAAAAGGTGAGACCAATATCTAGAGTTTGGAAACATTTCCACAGTGCAATTTCTGCTGAGAGCACAGCTTTTTGAGAAGAAATATAGCTAGATTCAGAGAGACTCTGGTAACCAGATACGCTTAAATTAGGCTCAGATACGAGCAGCGTAAGTGTCTTACACCGTCGTATCCTAAAGTGTAATTTTTAGGCTGGCCGCTAGGTGGCGCTTCCATTGCGGTCGGCGTAGAATATGTAAATCACTAGATACGCCTATTCACGAACATACGCCCGGCCGACGTAGTACAGATACGCCGTTTACGTAACGCATTATCAGGCCTAAAGTTATTCCATCAAATAGCTGGACTAGTAATGTTAAGTATGGCCGCCGTTCCCGCGTCGAAATTTAAAAATTTTACGTTGTTTGTGTAAGTCGTCCGTGAATAGGGTTTTACGTCATTTACGTCCATGTCGAAATCAATAGGACCGTGCGGCGTACTTTGCTGCAATGCACACTGGGATATGTAGGCGGACGGCGCATGCGCCGTTCGTAAAATACGTCAATCACGTCAGGTCAAGCCCCATTAACATAAAACACGCCCCCTTAGCTAAATTTTAATTAGGCGCCATTACGCCCGCCCGATTTACGCTACGCCGCCGTAACTTAGCAGGCAAGTACTTTGAGAATCATTTACTTGCCTCGCTAACTTACGGCGGCGTAGTGTAAACACGATACGCTACGCCGCTGCAAAGTTAGGACGCCCTCTCTGAATCTAGCTAATAATCTTTTCCAAATGCTACAAGAATGACAAAACACATCCTGGCCTGCCAGAGGTGCCTTAACCACTTGATGACGGCCGTACGACTTTGTACGGCCTCAGCGCGGCTCCCAATTTCTAACAGGCCGTGTTTTTACGGCCTCTCCTTTACACGTTCCCCGCGCGCGCTCCAGAGCGCGCGGCGGGGAACTTCTGTACTGGCCGTGTCCCTTGGACACAGCCAGTCACAGATCGCCGTGAACGGCCAATCGGAGCGGCCGTTTCCTAGGCGATCTGTGCGGCCAATGAGAGATGATCTCATATGTTTACATATGAGATCATCTCTCATTCCCGGCTCTCGCAGACAGCGGTGCTGTCAGGGGAGAGAGGAGACGGATCTGTGTCTCTTGTACATAGAGACATAGATCGGTCACCCCCCCAGTCACCCCCCCTCCCCCACAGTTAGAACACTAATTAGGGTACACATTTAACCCCTTCCTCACCCCCTAGTGTTAACCCTTCCCTGCCAGTCACATTTATACAGTAATTAGTGCATATTTATAGCACTGATTGCAGTATAAATGTGAATGGCGCCAAAAATGTGTCAAAAGTGTCCGATGTGTCCGCCATAACGGCGCAGTCCCAATAAAAATCGCAGATCGCCGCCATTTCTAGTAAAAAAAAAAGCATTTATACAGTAATTAGTGCATATTTATAGCACTGATTGCAGTATAAATGTGAATGGCGCCAAAAATGTGTCAAAAGTGTCCGATGTGTCCGCCATAACGGCGCAGTCCCAATAAAAATCGCAGATCGCCGCCATTTCTAGTAAAAAAAAAGCATTTATACAGTAATTAGTGCATATTTATAGCACTGATTGCAGTATAAATGTGAATGGCGCCAAAAATGTGTCAAAAGTGTCCGATGTGTCCGCCATAACGTCGCAGTCCCAATAAAAATCGCAGATCGCCGCCATTTCTAGTAAAAAAAAAAATTTATACAGTAATTAGTGCATATTTATAGCACTGATTGCAGTATAAATGTGAATGGCGCCAAAAATGTGTCAAAAGTGTCCGATGTGTCCGCCATAACGTCGCAGTCCCAATAAAAATCGCAGATCGCCGCCATTTCTAGTAAAAAAAAAAAAAAAAAAATAATAATAATTCTGTCCCTTATTTTGTAGGCGCTATAACTTTTGCGCAAACCAGTCGCATATTGCGATTTTTTTTTTTTTTACTAAAAATATGTAGAATACGTATCGGCCTAGACTGAGGATAAAAAAAAAAACGTAAAAAAAAAAATTGAGCTATTTATTATAGCAACAAAGTAAAAATATTTTATTTTTTTTCAAAATTGTCGCTCTATTTTTGTTTATAGCGCAAAAAATAAAAACCGCAGAGGTGATCAAATACCACCAAAAGAAAGCTCTATTTGTGGGGAAAAAAGGACGTTAATTTTGTTTGGGAGCCACGTCGCACGACCGCGCAATTGTCAGTTAAAGCGACGCAGTGCCGAATCGCAAAAAGTCCTCTGGTCAGGAAGGGGTTTAAGTGCCCAGTAAGGAAGTGGTTAAAGACAAAATTACTTTTGATTAGTAAAACTACTAGTTGCCGACTTTAAAAAAAAAAAACATTTTTTTTCCCTCATGGCTTCAAAATGTCTGGACATTTTACATCTTCTAGACATAACAAATGTCTTACCCAAGTGACCACTGCTGTCTCCTCTGTGTGTTGGGTGGTGCTTGGCCATGCCGCTGGGTGGTTCCTTTGCTTACTATGTGAAGCGCCTCCCCAATCTCTGCGGGTGCATTACATCACAGGTATATTGCCCAAGTGGCTGACGCATTTCAAGACTTGTTCTTCTTCAGGGTCAGCTCGATGGACAAAAAAGGGAGGTAGATGGTACTCACAGTACCATCTGTGCATTCCCATACCAGCTGAAAGGGAGAAGAGAGAGGCCCACCTGCGTCCGCAGAGATCGAGGAGGCGCTTCACATATGTTATAGGTGTCACACACAGATACACAATATGGTTGTTGTAAGCAATGCATTTAATGAAATATTATATGGCCTGTGAATAGATTGTTTTCATTGTACAGTTTTAATTCTACCACAATAGAGGTTTGGTAATTTTGTCTATTGGCTGTTTGATATATGGTGGTGCCAACAAAATCCCTTCCACCTGATATTTTTTTTGTACTTTTGAACATCTATATTAGTCTCTACAGCACACCAGCTCACTGTTTAATACCTCCAGTATTACATATACTTTTAATATTTTATAATACACTTATATGTTTTCCACAGTGCTCTACACTGTAAACTACTTACAGTCTCCGCCCCTGAGGGACTTACAATTTTCTGTTTTCACTACAGTTTAATAACTCCAGTGTTACAAATGGCAAATACATTACTATAATACACTTATATGTTTTCCCACAGTGTTCTACATTGTTACTACTTACAGCAGCCTCCGCCCCTGAGGAACGTACATTTTCTTGTTCTCACTATAGTTTAATAACTCCAGTGTTATACTTTTCTGTTCTTATTATAGTTTATTAGCACCAGTGTTACACACACCATTAAATTATTATACTATATTTAGATATTTTCCACAGTGCTCTACGCTGTGAACTACTTACGGCAGTCTCTGCCTCTGAGGAACTTACATTTTTCTGTTCTCACTATAGTTTAATAACTCCAGTGTTATGCTTTTCTGTTCTCACTATAATTTAATAGCTCCAGTGTTTTAAACACCATTAAAGTATTATAATACATTTATGCATTTTCCACAGTGCTCTACACTGTAAACTACTTACGGAAATCGCTGCCCCCGAGTAACTTACACTTTTCTGTTCTCACTACAGTTTAAAATCTCCAGGGTTACAAATGCCATTAACATTTTTATAATACACATATATTTTCCACAATGGTCTACACTGTGAACTACTTACAGAAGTCTCCGCCCCTGAGGAACTTAAACGTTTCTGTTCTTACTATAGTTTAATAGCTCCAGTGTTACAAACGCCATTCAAATGATTATAATACATTTATATATTTTCCACAATGGTCTACACTGTGAACTACTTACAGAATAAGGATGAGCTCCAGTGTGTTCGCATGGTACACGTGCAGAGCCCGCCAGGAAGTGTGCACGGCGCTAATCACAGCCAGGGAGACATTGTCCCGATGCTCGGCTGCAGAGATCGGGAAATGTCTCACTGGCTGTGAATAGCGCAGCGCCGTGCAGACTTCCTGACGGGCTCTGCACGTGTACCATGCGAACACGCTGGAGCTCATCCTTATTACAGAAGTCTCTGCCCCTAAAGAACTTACACTTTTCTGTTCTCACTACATTTTAACAGCTCTAGTGTTACAAAAGCCACATTAAAGTTATTATAAGACACTTAACTACTTACAGCAGTCTCCACCCTGGAGGAACTTACAATTTTCTGTTCTCACTACATTTTAACAGCTCTAGTGTTACAAAAGCCACATTAAAGTTATTATAAGACACTTAACTACTTACAGCAGTCTCCACCCTGGAGGAACTTACAATTTTCTGTTCTCACTACATTTTAACAGCTCTAATGTTACAAAAGCCTTATTAAAGTTATTATAACACGTAACTACTTACAGCAGTCTCCACCCTGGAAGAACTTAACATTTTCTGTTCTCACTACAGTTTAATAGCTCCGGTGTTACAAATGGCATTCAAATTATTTCAATACATTTATATATTTTCCACAGTGCTCTACACTATAAACTGCTTACAGCAGTCTTCGCCCCTTAGGGACTTAAGCCCTGTACACACGATCGGATATCTGATGAAATCTAATCCGATAATTTTTTTCGTCGGATATCCGATGAAGCTGACTTTCATCAGTCTTGCCTACACACCATCAGTCAAAAATTTGACCGTGTCCAACGCGGTGACGTAAAACACTACGACGTGCTGAGAAAAATGAAGTTCAATGCTTCCGAGCATACGTCGACTTGATTCTGAGCATGCGTGGATTTTTGACCGATGGACTTCCACACAGACGATAGTTTTTTTCTATCGTTTTTTTAACCACTTCCCGACCGCCGCATGTATATGTACGTCCACAGAATGGCACGTACAGGCAAATGGGCGTACAGGTACGTCCTTGCCTTCCCGCGGGTCGGGGGTCCGATCGGGACCCCCCCGCTACATGCGGCGGTCGGATTCCCGCAGGGAGCGATCCGGGACGATGGCGCGGCTATTCGTTTATAGCCGCTCCGTCGCGATCGCTCCCCGGAGCTGAAGAACGGGGAGAGCCGTATGTAAACACGGCTTCCCCGTGCTTCACTGTGATGGCTGCATCGATCGAGTGATGCCTTTTATAGGGGAGACTCGATCGATGACGTCAGTCCTACAGCCACACCTCCCATCAGTTGTAAACACACACTAGGTGAAACATAACTCCTTCAGCGCCCCCTGTGGTTAACTCCCAAACTGCAACTGTCATTTTCACAATAAACAATGCAATTTAAATGCATTTTTTGCTGTGAAAATGACAATGGTCCCAAAAATGTGTCAAAATTGTCCGAAGTGTCCGCCATAATGTCGCAGTCACGAAAAAAATCGCTGATCGCCGCCAATAGTAGTAAAAAAATAATAATTAATACAAATGCAATAAAACTATCCCCTATTTTGTAAACACTATAAATTTTGCGCAAACCAAGCGATAAACGCTTATTGCGATTTTTTTTACCAAAAATAGGTAGAAGAATACGTATCGACCTAAACTGAGGAAAAAAAAAATTTATATATGTTTTTGGGGGATATTTATTATAGCAAAAAGTAAAAAATATTGAATTTTTTTCAAAATTGTCGCTCTATTTTTGTTTATAGCGCAAAAAATAAAAACTGCAGAGGTGATCAAATACCACCAAAAGAAAGCTCTATTTGTGGGGAAAAAAGGACGCCAATTTTGTTTGGGAGCCACGTCGCACGAGCGCGCAATTGTCTGTTAAAGCGACGCAGTGCCGAATTGTAAAAACGCCTTTGGTCATTTAGCAGCATATTGGTCCGGGGCTTAAGTGGTTAACCATAAGAAAATTTAAAAACATGTTCTTTTTTTTTTCACCGATGGAAAACAAACTGATGGGGCCCACACACGATCCGTTTGTCCGATGGAAACGGTCCATCGGTCTGTTTTCATCAGACAAACCGATCGTGTGTACAGGGCTTTACACTTTTCTGTTCTCACTATAGTTTAATAGCTCCTGTGTTAGAAATGCCATTAACATTATTATAATAAACTTATATATTTTCCACAATGGTGTACACTGTGAACTACTTACAGAAGTCTCAACCCCCGAGGAACTTACACCTTTCTGTTCTCACTACAGTTTAAAAACTCCAGTGTTACCTGTGCCATGCAAATTATTATAATACACTTATATATTTTCTACAGTGCTCTACACTGTGAACTACTTGCAGAAATCTCCAACCCTGAGGAACTTACACATTTCTGTTCTCACTACAGTTTAATAACTCCAGTATTACACTTTTCTGTTTTTACTACAATTTAATAGCACCAGTGTTACAAACACCATTCAAATAAATATAAGTCTCCGCCCCTGAGGAACTAACACTTTTCTGTTCTCACTACGCTCTTACACACCTTCACTCTTTTCTGTTTCTTCCCTTCCAACTCTCTCCCTCTTCTCATGTCTCCTGGTCTCTCTAGCCCCTAATCAGAGCCAACTGTTACGTTTCTTGGTCAGTTTACCACAATTAAACGTGATTGGTTGATCAGCTGGTTCTTGCACAAGACTGTTAGCCAGAAAGGTAACTCCTGCTCACGTATTTTCTTCCACCAGGAGCATATGAGAATCGGACAATCTTTGAGTCTCTGGACATTGGATGGCAACTGCTACGAATCTTCCCAAAGGAGCTTCTCAAGCGTATTCCGGAGGCCATGCTGTCTGAATTCTACCCCAGAGAATCCCGGGCGCAGGCAGGGCAGTCGGCGCCATCCAAACGCTAAATACAAGACTGACTTTATTGATAATCACACAGGAAACCCCCAGTACATGGTCTCTAAAACAATATTTATTTCGAATTTTGATGTGCATCCTCCTGTTTCACTATTAAATTGTTACTCCCCTCAACCCACGTATCTGATTCATTGTCTTAAACACAAAGGTATTTTGTAGGCTTCAGCCAGGTTGATGTTGTTGCGATGGGGATGATTATTGCTGTCATTGCCACATGAGCCCCTGTGGGAGAATACATGAGAATGGGGCAGTGGGAAGTATGAATACCCCTGTGCACTTCAACATTGCTATGACCAGGCTGGTACTTTATATCTGAACTCCATCCTTGCACCGTTGTAGAGGCTTCTCTCCTCTGTTGAAATGGCTTACTCTGATTTCACTGCACTACACAGAGGTGATCAAATGCCACCAAAAGAAAGCTCTATTTGTGCAAAAAAAAGGACATACATTGGGCCATATTCTCAGTGAAGTTTCGATGGAGTAAGTCAGATACTCCATCGTAACTCCCTTTTTTGACCCGTGTATCTATGCTCCTGATTCTCAGAATCATTTTTGCATAGATACACTTAAGATCCGCCATCTGTAAGTCACTTACACTGGCGGATCTTAAATGCAATGACGCCGGCCGCCGCTAGATGGCATTTACGTGAAGGAGTCATTTGCATATGCAAATGATCCTTCTACGCCGATTCCCGAACGAGTTCGCGTCGCGTAACCGTCGCTAACGTCGTTTGCGTAAGCGGAAACTTACTCTTGCTATATGAGGGGTAAGTTTCCGCAAGTCTCGCGTAGGCCATGTTACGGATGGCGTCGGGTCCCCGTCGTGTTTTTTCGTCGGGTACGTCGTTTACGTAAGTCGTTCTTGAATACGACTTTACGTCAATGACGCACACGTCGGCGTCATTGACGTTTTCCGCCGAGAACTGGAGCATGCGCACTGGGCTTTTTGCAGCCTGGCGCATGCCCAGTTCTTTCGCATCGGGGGCGCGCTTCATTTGAATAGAAGACGCCCCCTTGGAGATCCGCCAGGCTATGCCGGGACACTTACACTCCGCTGTCCCAACTTATGGAGCAAGTGTTTGGGGAATACAGCACCTGCTCCAGTAAGTTGGGACAGCGGAGTGTAAGTGCCCTAAGCGCAGCAGGCGGATATTTTTAGAGAATATGGCCCATTATATTTGGGTACAGAGTCGCAATTGTCAGTTAAAGTATCGCAAAAAATGGCCCGGTCATGGGGGGGCAATCTTCCAAAAGTCTATCTTTATTTGTAACCCAGTAAAAACCTTGTTGGTCAAAAAGGATTAAACATTATTCTGAATGGTAGAGGAGAATAATACTGACTGATTCATTGTTTGTCAGCTGAATACTCATCGGTGTCATAGTAAGTTGCTGTAAACCCTTAACAGATATCCAGTAACGTAACTGACCTCAGATAATACTCAGAGATTAAACATATCCTCCTACTTAAAGTGTACCTGTTTAAAAGCAGCCATCTCTCCTCTACAGCTTCCTAAAGAAGTGGTTGCCAACCTGACCTTGCAAACCACTAAACTCACATAGGTAGATTCAGGTACATGTCCGCAACTTTGCGGCGGCCTAGCTTAGCGTGTTTAGGCTACGCCGCCGTAAGTTAGCGAGGCAAGTACATGATTCACAATGTACTTGCCTGCTAAGTTACGGCGGCGTAGCTTAAATCGGCGGGCGTAAGGGCGCCTAATTCAAATGTGTTTGAGGGGGGCGTGTTTTATGTTAATGGGGCTTGACCTTACGTATTTTTCGAACTGCGCATGCGCCGGGCGCCGACATTTCCCAGTGTGCATTGCGGCTAAGTACGCCGCACGGGCCTATTGATTTCGACGTGGACGTAAACGACGTAAATCCCTATTCACGGACGACTTGCGCAAACGACGTAAAACTTTCGAAATCTGACGCGGGAACGGCGGCCATACTTAATATTGGCTAGGCCAACTAGGGCCTAGCTCTAACTTTAGGCGGCCTATCTCTTACGTAAACGGCGTAAATGTACTTCGGCGGCCGTGCGTACGTCCGTGAATCGGCGTATCTACTGATTTGCATATTCTACGCCGACTGCAATGGAAGCGCCACATAGCGGCCAGTTGAAATATTGCAATCTAAGATAGGACGGCGCAAGCCGTCGTATCTTAGATATGTTTAAGCGTATCTCTGTTTGAGAATACACTTAAACATAGGTCAGCGCAGATTCAGAGTTAGGTCGGCGTATCTACTGATACGCCGACTTAACTCTCTCTGAATCTACCTAACAGTTTTAAATCCCACTAACATGAATTTTACATGCCCTACACACACAATGCTCCAGGTCTCTGCCACCCAGGGCCGCCATCAGGAATTATGGGGCCCCTTACACAGCTTCAGGCATGGGCCCCCTGGAGCAGAGAACCGGGGGGGGGGTGCTGCCGCCTGAAATTGAGAAGCGGGGGGGGGGGGGGGGCCCTTTAATAAAAATAAAGAAGATATATAAAAAATATATTTTTTTTTTTTAAAAAGGGGGTTGCCATCTGGGGACCTCTGGCCCTTTAATAATATATATAAATGTTTGTGTGTGTGTGTGTGTGTGTGTGTATATATATGTATATATGTATATATATATATATATATATATATATATATATATATATATATATATATATAAGAAATTACAAAAAATTAATAAAAATGAAAAAAATAAACCTCTGGGCCCTTTAATAATAATAACAAAAATATATATATTTTTTTATAAAAAAAGGGGGGTTGCCATCCGGGGCCCTATAAAAATATATAAAGACAAAAAATATATATATATATATATATATATATATATATATATATATATATATATATATATATATATATATATAAAAAATATATATAATTTTTTTTATAAAAAAGGGGGGTTGCCACCCGGGGCCCTGGGGACCTCTGGGCCCTTTAATAATAATAATAATAATATTATATATATATGGGGACCTCCGGACCTCTAAAAAAAAAAAAATGTCCCTTTATTAAAAAATAAAATAAAAATATATAAATAAAATATTTTTTTTATAAAAAATAAAAAAAAAAGTGGGGTTTCCATCCGGGGCCTCCGGGCCCCTGGGGACCTCCGGACCTCTAAAAAAAAAAATTGGCCCCTAAAAAAAAAAAAAAAAAAATTTTTTTTTTAAGGTTGTTGCCATCCGGGCCCCTGGGGACCTCCGGGCCCCTTACAGGTGTAATGCCTGTACCCCCCTGATGGCGGCCCTGCTGCCACCTGATCACACTGCTGCCTTATACACACAATGCTCCAGCTCTCTGCCCCCACCCCCTGGATCACACTGCTACCTTATACACAATGCTCAAGCTCCCTGCCCCCCTCCACCTTGATCACACTGCTGCCTTATACACACAATGCTTCAGCTCTGTGCCCCCCCCCCAAACACGCTGCTTGCTGCCTTATACACACACAATGCTCCAGCTCTCTGCCCCCACCCCCTGGATCACACTGCTACCTTTTACACAATGCTCAAGCTCCCTGCCCCCCTCCACCTTGATCACACTGCTGCCTTATACACACAATGCTTCAGCTCTGTGCCCCCCCCCAAACACGCTGCTTGCTGCCTTATACACACACAATGCTCCAGCTCTCTGCCCCCACCCCCTGGATCACACTGCTACCTTATACACAATGCTCAAGTTCCCTGCCCCCCTCCACCTGGATCACACTGCTGTCTAATACATACAATGCTCCGGCTCTCTACCTCCTCCCCCAGGATCACACTAATGCCTTATACACACAATGCTCTGACTTCTTTTATAGCTCCTCCCAGGAATCTCCCTGATGGTAGTAAAGATCCCTGGGATATGTAGTCCAGGTGTATAGTCATGCAGAGCAATTGGCATTCTGAGGAACTACTAACCCCACAATCCCTTTGGTTTGGCTCACAAATATGATGTCATTTAGTAATGCTGGGCACTAGAGGGACATGGGATTATATAGAAATACCAGAGGATCATTGTACTTTGCAATTGCAGTCCACATTACATAGTTACATAGTAGGTGAGATTGAAAAAAAGACACATCAAGTCCATCAAGTCCAACCTATGTGTGTGATTATATGTCAGTATTACATTGTATATCCCTGTATGTTGTGGTCATTCAGATGCTTATCTAATAGTTTCTTGAAACCATCGATGCTCCCCGCTGAGACCACCACCTGTGGAAGGGAATTCCACATCCTTGCTGCTCTTACAGTAAAAAACCCTCTACGTAGTTAAAGGTTAAACGTCTTTTCTTCTAATTTTAATGAGTGGCCACGTGTCTTGTTAAACTCCCTACCGCGAAAAAGTTTTATCCCTATTGTGGGGTCACCAGTACGGTATTTGTAAATTGAAATCATATCCTCTCTCAAACATTTTTCCTCCGGAGAGAATAAGTTCAGTGCTCGCAACCTTTCCTCATAACTAACATCCTCCAGACCCTTTATTAGCTTTGTTGTCCTTCTTTGTACTCGCTCCATTTCCAGCACATCCTTCCTGAGGACTGGTGCCCAGAACTGGACAGCATACTCCAGGTGCGGCCGGACCAGAGTCTTGTAGAGCGGGAGAATTATCGTTTTATCTCTGGAGTTAATCCCCTTTTTAATGCATGCCAATATTCTGTTTGCTTTGTTAGCAGGAGCTTGGCATTGCATGCCATTGCGGAGCCTATCATCTACTACCGTGTTTCCCCAAAAGTAAGACCTAGTGTTATTTTCCAGGAAGGCTGCAAAATAAGCCCTACCCCAAAAATAAGCCCTAGTTTAAAATGCTTGTAAAATCCTATAATCCAATCTATTACAGTAGAATGTAATGTACAATGTGTTTGTTTCTGTAAAATAATTGTGGGAAAGAGAGCTCAGGCGGGTCACAGAAGCGCAGATCGGCGCTTTAAAAAAGGTATTTGGTACAACTATATTACAGAAACACACACATTGTACTTTAGATACTACTGTAATAGAGAGGATTATAGGATTTTACAAGCTTTTTAACTCAGTTCACAGGGAGAGAGTGGGAGAGAGAACACGGCACATTACATGGTAAGACCTACCCCGAAAATAAGCCCTACTGTGTCTTTTGTTGCCAAAATTACTATAAAACCTGGGCTTATTTTCAGGGAAACACAGTCGGACCCCCAGGTCCCTTTCCATCCTAGACTCCCCCCAGTGTATAGATCATATATTTGCCACCCAAATGCAGTATTTTAAATTTTTCTAAATTGAACCTCATTGGCCATGTCCATTTCTACATATCCATGCATATTATGACGATTACAGGCATATTGTGCGCTCAATGTTGAGAGGCAGGAAAAAACCTTCTTGCCGCATACACGTGACCGTTTTTCATGTCATGGAAAAAAACAAAGTTTTTCTCGACGTGATTCCTCTCAAGCCTGCCTTGCATACACACGTTTGTGATAAAAAATGCGCGAGCAAAGCGTGGTGACCTGCTTCTGAGCATGCACTTTTTTTCCCCGTCGTTAAAGCCTACACACGGCTGTTTTTCACGGCGTGAAAAAAAACGACGACGTGAAAAACAACGAGAAAAAATAGAGTCATAAAAAAACGGTCGTGTGTACGCGGCATTTGGCTCGTGCTTCAGATTGAAGCTTTCTGGCAGAAAAAACGCAAAACTCTCCTAAACTTGTCTAAACTTTGTACAAAAAATGCTCTATATGAGTGTTTTTTTCTGCCAAAGGAACTGCCATTTTTTTAAAGGGGTTGTAAAGGTAAATTTTTTTCACCTTAATGCATTCTATGCATTAAGATGAAAAAACATTTTACTTACCTGACCCATCGAAAGTCCCGCGCTCGCCCCCGTCATCCTCCTGGAGTCGAAGCCCGGCCGTTGATTTGCTGCAGTGGATGGGTCGAAAGCAGTGAAGCCATTGGCTGGCGCTGCTGTCAATCACATCCAATGATGCAGCGCACCAGGGACGGGGCCGGCTATGGCCGCCACTGTATTACGGGAGCGCGCCCGCAACAGCTACACACCTTGCTCGCTCGCATGTCTGTGTGTAGTTGCTGTGGGGAGAAGCCGTAACAGCTGCCGAGGGACCCCAGAAGAGGAGGATCGGGGCCACTGTGTGCAAAAAAAACTGCACAGTGGAGGTAAGTATGAAATGTTTGTTATTTTAAAGAAAAAAAAATGTGTTTACAACTCCTTTAAGCCCAGTGACCATGGAGCCTAACCTTATTTTGGAGGACTTCGTAGCAGAAAGCTAGAAAGCCTTCCATCCAGAATAAAACCTCGCTGTCCTGGAAAGGGTTGAAGTCTATGAAAAGCTTGCATGTTGTGTTTCTGATCTGGATGGCCGAGGAAACCTCCCCGGGGAAGAGAGGGTTAATGGCCCCCAGTGGTCCCCCGGAGGTGTCGGGCCCTCTTCTCACATCCTCAGCGCCAGACAGTAGTTGTGTCTGGCCGCCGCCGATTGTGGACGCTCCAGTGACTCCCGGGGCTGTCAGCCGGGGGGCCAGACATCAACGTCTCAGGCCGCAGACTCGGCTTCTGCTGATTGCCAATCCTTGTATAACTTCTTCACACATCACACCGAGAGCCAGGGAGCAGAGAGAGGGACATAGAGGAGGAGGAGTGTGTCCTCATAGTGCCTACACCATGGGGGGGCCGAGGACAGAGGACTGACTTCTGTGCCCCCACTATCAGAGGCCCAATGTGTGCTGGAGGAGTTTTCTGCAGACAGAAGGACAGGGAAAAAAGCAACTTAAAGGGGTTGTAAAGGTCCAATTTTATTTCCTAAATAGCTTCCTTTACCTCTTAGTGCAGTCCTCCTTCACTTACCTCATCCTTCCATTTTGCTTTTAAGCCCTGGTTCACACTGGGTACGATTTGGAACGATTTGAGATGCGATTTGACATGTCAAATCGCATCTCAAATCGGCGGCAATTGTCGGCAATGGCACTGTCCTAATCAGTGCGACGCCGCATCTGCGATTTCAAAAAGTAGTTCCTGTACTACTTTTTGCGATTTCGGGCCGCGATTTACATTAAATTGCGGCCAAAATCGCGGCAAAATCGCAGCCGCGAAATCGCGGTAAAATCGCGCATTTTACCGCGATTTTGAATTCGCAGCAGTGTGAACCTAGGCTAAATGTCCTTATTTCTTCTGAGAAATCCTCACTTCCTGTTCTTCTGTCTGTAACTCCACACAGTAATGCGAGGCTTTCTCCCTGGTGTGGAGTGTCGTGCTCACCCCCTCCCTTGGACTACAGGAGAGTCAGGACGCTCAGGAAGTGAAGATTTCTCAGAAGAAATAAGGACATTTAAAAGAAAAATGGAAGGATGACCACCCACCTAATATTAAAATGGAGCTCCAGCCCCCCACCCCTACCAAAAAATTTAAAGTCAGCAGCTTCAAATACTGTAGCTGCTGAATTTGAATATTAGAACACTTACCTGTCCAGGGATTCTTCAATCGGCTCTCAGGTACCGCCGCCGCCATTCCTTGTAAAGGAAACCGGCTGTGAAGCCTTGTCAGTTCCCTACTGCGCATGCGCGAAGCGCGCTGCGCTTTGTGAATGGCCCGGCGGCAGGGGAAGGGGGCTGAACTTCCGGGGGGACCTCCCTGCGGAGAGGTCACCCCAAAGTGGGGATGGGTACCTGTCAAAAACAGGTACCCACACCCCTCACCCCCCCCAAAAGGTGCTAAATGTGGCATTGGTGTCAATGGAAGGAACTGTGGCTCATCATTGGTGTCAATAGAAACAGTTGTTCCCCATCATGGGTGTCAATGGGAGGAATTGTGTCCCATCATCGGTGGGAATGTAAAGAATTGTGCCCCATCATTGGTGTAAATAGAAGGAATTGTGCCTCGCCATTGCTGTCAATGGGAGGAATTGTGCCCCATTAATGGTGTCAATGAAAGGAATTGTGCCCCATCATTGGTGTCAATGGGAGGAATTGTGCCCCATCATTGGTGTCAATGAAAGGATTTGTGCCCCATCATTGGTGTCAATGGAAGGAATTGTGCCCCATCATTGGTGTCAATGGAAGGAATTGTGCCCCATCATTGGTGTCACTTGATCCATGGGTGTTACATAAGGAACGCACCTTGGAAAGGATTGTGTGGGATGCTTTCTAAAGAAAGGGTCAATTTATTGCCCTTCAGACTTTAGGGGGGCCAACCTATGGTCCCTGGGAGTATAACATGTCCTGGTGTCCATGGGAGTAAATAATTACATATCTTTGGTGCTAGTGGGAGGAATAGTGCCCCATCATTGGTGTCAATGGAAAGAATTGTGCCCCATAATTGGTGTCAATGCAAGGTATGCCATCATTGGAAGGCATGGAAAGAATTGTGCCCCACCGTAGTTGTCAATGGAAAGAATTGTTCCCCAGTATTGGTGTCAATGGAAGGAATTGTGCCCCATCATTGGTGGGAATGGAAAGAATTGTGCCCCCATCATTGGTGTCATTGAAAGTAATTGTGCCCCATTATTGGTGTCAGTGGAAAGAATTGTGCCCCATCGTTGGTGTCAATGGAAGGAATTGTGCCCCATCGTTGGTGTCAATGGAAGGAATTGTGCCCCATCATTGGTGTCAATGGAAGGAATTGTGTCCCATCATTGGTGTCAATGGAAGGAATTGTGCCCCATCACTGGTGTCAGTGGAAGGAATTGTGTCCCATCATTGGTGTCAATGGAAGGAATTGTGAAACATCTTCGGTGTTAATGTAAATAATTATGCCCCATCGTTGGTGTCAATGGAAAGAATTGTGGCCTTTTCATGGTGTCAGTTGGAGGAATAGTGCCCCATTGTTGGTGTCAGTAACAAGAATGATGCACAATTGTTGGTGTCAGTGGATGGAATTTTGCCACAAAGGCTGTATAAAGGCAAGCAAAGGGCTGCATGTGGCCCCAGGGCCGCAGTTTGGAGACCCCTGCCCTAGATAATGCTGGATATCCTCCTTTCTTTGTTCTACCTTACCAATTTTGTAACTATGTAATGAGACTGGCTCTATCTGACTTGCTGCAGCTTCTAATGCACATTATGAGACGCTCACAGTGTGCAGCAGTGGCGGCTGGTGCTCCAATTTTTTTGGGGGGGCGCAAACAAATGGAAAAAAAAAACATCAATTGCAGCCTCACTGTGCCCATCAAACGCAGCCACTGTGCCCATCAAACGCAGCCACTGTGCCCATCAATTGTCGCCACTGTGCCCATCAATTGTCGCCAATGTTAAATGCCATTGTCGCCACTGTGCCCATCAATTGTCACCACTGTGCCCGCCAAACGCAGCCAATGTGCCATCAATTGTCGCCACTGTGCCTTTAATTGTCGCCACTGTGCCATGCCAAACGCAGCCACTGTTCCATCAATTGTCGCCACTGTGCCATCAATTGTCGCCACTGTGCCCATCAATTGTCACCACTGTGCCCGCCAAACGCAGCCAATGTGCCATCAATTGTCGCCACTGTGCCTTTAATTGTCGCCACTGTGCCATGCCAAACGCAGCCACTGTGCCATCAATTGTCGCCACTGTGCCATGCCATTGTTGCCACTGTGCCCATCAATTGTCGCCACTGTGACCATCAATTTTTCACTACTGTGCCATGCCAAATGCTGCCACTGTGCCATGCTATTGTCGCCACTGTGCCCATCAATTGCCACCAGATTGTTAAAAAAAAAAGCCAGATTGATCCCCCGCCCGGCACTTACATTTCTCGGTTAGCCATTCTCCTCCACGATCCTTCGATGTCTTCTTCTGCCCTCGATGTCGCTTCAGCCAATCAGGTTACCGGTAACCAGATCCGGTGAACCTGATTGGCTGAGATGCGTGTCAGTGTTAACCAGGGAACGCATACCCCTCAGGCTGTAATCGGAAAGCCTATCAGAGCCGCTGGCTCTGATAGACATTTCCACAGCCAACCAGCCAAGCCGTTATTCAGAGGGTTGGCGGTCACCAAGGGGGCCGGCCATCTGAATAGTGGGCGGCAGCGGCGCTGGCGACAATACATACTGTAGATTCATGCAATGCATGAATCTATGTATTGTTTTCAGTGGCGGTGCAGGAGAGAGAGGGGGTGGCGCTCCTGCGCCCTCTATGGACGCACCGCCACTGGTGTGCAGTGAAATCAGAATCCAGCAGGAGTCGGTATAACTGAAGGTCAGATTTAAACATTTTGGGCTAGATTCAGAAAGAATTTACGTCGGCGTATATATTGATACGCCGCGTAAATTCAAAGCTGCGCCGGCGTATCTTCTTTCTGGGCCAGATTCTCGTACATATCCGGCGGCGTAACGTATCTCGTTTACGTTACTCCGCCGCAAGTTTAAAGGGCAAGGGCCTGATTCCCAAACCACTTACCTGTAAACTTGCGGCGGCGTGGCGTAGATCATTTAAATTAGGCGCGCTCCCGCGCCGATCGTACTGCGCATGCTCCGTCGGGTAAATTACCCGACGTGCATTGCGCTAAATGACGTCGCACGGGCGTCATTTGTTTTGACGGTAACGTAAATGGCGTCCAGCGCCATTCACAGACGACTTACGCAAACGACGTTAAATTTTCAAATTGCGATGCGGGAACGACGGCCATACTTAACATTGAGTACGCCACCTAGGGGGCATGTTTATCTTTACGCCGCGTATCGCTTACGGAAACGACGTAAAAACACTACGACGGGCAAGCATACGTTCGTGAATCGGCGTGACTAGTCATTTGCATATTCTACGCTGACCGCAAAGGAAACGCCACCTAGCGGTCAGCGTAGATATTGCAGCCTAATATACAACGGCGCTGGCCGTCGTATCTTAGGCATGTTTAAGTGTATCTCAGTTTGAGAATACACTTAAACATAGGACGGCCTTAGAATCGGACTTACGTTGGCGTATCTGCTGATACGCCGGCGTAATTCTTTGAGAATATGGCCCACTGTATTCAGAAAGCAAGATACGCCGAAATTTGGCTAAGATCCGACTGGCGTAAGTCTCTTACGCCGTCGTATCTTAGTAGCATATTTACGCTGGCCGCTAGGTGGCGCTTCCGTATATTTACGCAAGGAATATGCTAATTAGGTAGATACGCCGATTCAGAAACGTACGTCCGCCCGGCGCATTTTTTTACGTCATTTACGTTAGGCTTTTTCCGGCGTAAAGTTACCCCTGCTATATGAGGCGTATCCTATGTTAAGTATGGACGTCGGGCCAGCGTCGAATTTTACGTCGTTTGCGTAAGTCGTTCGCGAATAGGGCTGTACGTAAGTTACGTTCACGTCTAAAGCATTGACGATTTGCGGCGTAATTTCGAGCATGCGCACTGGGATTCTTTCACGGACGGCGCATGCGCCGTTCGTAAAAAACGTCAAATACGTGGGGTCACAAGTAATTTAAATAAAACACGCCCACATCATCCACATTTGAATTAGGCGGGCTTACGCCGGACCACATACGCTACGCCGCCGTAACTTAGGGCGCAAGTTATGAATACGGAACTTGCGCCCTAAGTTACGGCGGCGTAACTATAGCGTCTATAAATTACGTTACGCCCGCAGAAAATTACGCCTAAGTTACAGCGACGTAACTATAGCGTCTATAAATTACGTCACGCCCGCTGAAAATTACGCCGGGCTATATGAATCTAGCCCTTTCTTTCCTAAACAAGGGGCTGGATTCAAGAAGCAATTTTGCCTGTGTAACCATAGTGCTTACTTGCCCCGGCGTAACGAATGCTCCTGATTCAGGAACCTCGTTACGCCGTCTGCAGCCTAAGATATGCGCGGCATAAGGCTCTTATGCCCGCATATCTTAGGCTGCATTATTGCGATGGCCGCTAGGTGGCGTTCCCGTTGTGCTCAGCGTATAGTATGCAAATTGCATACTCACGCCGATTCACAACGTTGCGCGAGCCCTGCGTACGCAGTTTACGTCGTTTCCTTACGGCGTCTTTCGCGTAAGGCTGCCCCTGCTATTAGCAGGGGCAGCCAATGTTACGTATACCCGTCGTTCCCGCGTCGCGAAATTTCTAATTTACGTAGTTTGCATAAGTGATTCGTGAATGGCGCTGGACGCCATTCACGTTCACTTTGAAGCAAATGACGTCCTTGCGACGTCATTTGCCGCAATGCACGTCGGGAAAGTTTCCCGACGGAGCATGCGCTCTACGATCGACGCGGGAACGCGCCTAATTTAAATGATTCCCGCCCCCTACGGGATCATTTAAATTGCGCGCGCTTAGGCCGGGCATTTTGCCGGCGCGCCCACGCAATTTACGGAGCTACTGCTCCGTGAATCAAGGGCAGCGCAGTAATTTTGCGGGGGCGCAGGGCAAAAATGCCGTAAAAAATGCGCAATTGTACTTGAATCCAGCCCAAGGATTCTGTGCACCTCTGCCCCCCCCCCCCCCGGCCCGCAGCTCTCTTAGGACGGGCAGGAAGGGATGGGTCTCATCTATCCCGGGATCAGAGCGTATTGCCTCCGAGTAGCCAATCAAAGCCAGCCTTTGCTTTATTCCAGAGAATGGGATTGTAGCTGTGAGATCTATGAAGAGTCTGTGGGATGGATTTCGTAGAAGGCCCCTTATGATAAGGAGGGGGGGGGAGGGGATGCATACGGCGACATAGACATGACATATTAGTTTAATGTTCAGATTATTCTTCATGCTAATTCGCAGTGACAGGTGCACTTTAAATGTCACTTGATCCATGGATGTTACATAAGAAGCGCACCTCGGAAAGGACGGCGCGGGATGCGGCTCAGGCAGACGATACGTCAGAGAATATTACTGGAGAGGGACAGAGCACTGAGCTATGAAGACACGGAGCAGACCATGGATGGGGGAGATCCTTCTCTGTCCATCGTATATGTATAGGACCCTTATTATATTATATCATGGAGGAAAACAAAGCACTAACAGCAGTATTTAACCACTTCAGCCCCAGAGGATTTGGCTGCCAAATGACCGGGCCACTTTTTGCGATTCAGCACTGCATCGCTATAACTGACAATAACTGACAATTGCGCGGTTAGCGACGTGGCTCCCAAACAAAATTGACATCCATTTTTCCCCCCACAAATAGAGATTTCTTTTGGTGTTAATTGATCACCTCTGCGGTTTTTATTTTTTGCGCTATAAACAAAAATAGAGCGACAATTCTGAAAAAAAAGCAATTATTTTTACCTTTTGCTATAATAAATATCCCCCAAAAAATACACGTATTCTTCTACATGTTTTTGGTTAAAAAAAAATCGCAATAAGCGTTTATTGATTGGTTTGCGCAAAAGTTATAGCGTCTATAAAATAGGGGATAGTTTTATGGCATTTTTATTGATAATTTTTTTTTTTTTTACTAGTAATGGCTGCGATCAGCGATTTTTATCGTGACTGCGACATTATGGCGGACACATCGGACACTTTAAACGCTATTTTGCGACCATTGTCATTTATACAGCGATCAGTGCTATAAAAATGCACCGATTACTGTGTAAATGACACTGGCAGGGAAGGGGTTAACCACTGTTAGAATTGCCGGATTCCCACGCACTGTGGGGGCCATTGATTGCACACATGTGGCACTATGGCCCCCCCGTGACACAGAGCACATGTACCGCAATCGGAAGCATTGGCATTCCATCAATGTACAGGTGATAGCCGATGCCCAATGCCTCATATGGCACGTCCGTGCCAAACACCCAGGGGCCAGCCACGACAGCTTCATCTACCGTCAAAGCAACATCCCAACAGAATTCAAACAGAACGTGTACAGGGACAGCTGGCTGGTTGGTGAGTGACATGGGAGTCAGGCATGACCCCATGATGCAGACATCACGAGGGGCACATGCACGACTAACATCCTCCTGTCTTTTCCCTTCCAGGTGACTCTGCATATGCACTTGGGCCCCATCTCATGACTCTATTCCGGAACCCCCAAACCCCAGGAGAGGAAAACTACAATGATGCACACGCACGTACCCGTGCAGTGGTGGAACGCACATTTTGCATCCTGAAGTCCCGTTTCCGTTGCCTGGATAAGTCCGGGGGGACCCTGTTGTATTCCCCAAACTTTGTGTGCTAGATCATCGGTGCATGTTGCGTGCTGCACAACTTTGCCGAGAGAAAGGGGCCTGGAGATTGACATACGTGATGACCTGACCCCCGAACCAGACATTCCCCCCTGCCCGAGGGTACCCCGTCTGCTGAGGGATCAGCAGTCAGAAGTTGTCTCGTGGAACGTATCTTTGCACGTTAAACACACACATTCATCATGGCACAAGGAGAATGCATGCATGCACACCACTGTGGTCCCTAGCACACACCCCACATCCACATCACATTGGATTAGCCCAGTGTTTCTCAATTCCAGTCCTCAGGCCCCCCCAACAGTTCAGGTTTTCAGGCTTTCCATTATTTTGCACAGGTGATTTGATCAGTTTCACTGCCTTCGTAATCACCACAGCCTTTTCATCTGAGGGAAATCCTGAAAACCTGACCTGTTGGGGGGGCCTGAGGACTGGAATTGAGAAACACTGGATTAGCCCAAGTCCACCAAGCAGGACTTGGGAGCAGCAACGCCACGGCAAGGCTCCAATTATGTTGCTGACCATTCATACCACATTCACACGGGTCGTGGGGATAAATTCTCCCCAACGACCGAGGGTGACACCCCTTTGCTGGCAGGAGTGTCACCCCCCCACATTCACACACCAGTCACACTAATCTGCACGCCTCACTGTGTGCATTATTAAGAGGAAAACTACAATGATGCACACGCACGTACCCGTGCAGTGGTGGAACGCACATTTTGCATCCTGAAGTCCTGTTTCCGGTGCCTGGATAAGTCCGGGGGGACCCTGTTGTATTCCCCAAACTTTGTGTGCCAGATCATCGGTGCATGTTGCATTCTGCACAACTTTGCCGAGAGAAAGGGGCCTGGAGATTGACATACGTGATGACCTGACCCCCGAACCAGACATTCCCCCCTGCCCGAGGGTACCCCGTCTGCTGAGGGATCAGCAGTCAGAAGTTGTCTCGTGGAACGTATCTTTGCACGTTAAACACACACATTCATCATGGCACAAGGAGAATGCACGCATGCACACCACTGTGGTCCCTAGCACACACCCCACATCCACATCACATTGGATTAGCCCAAGTCCACCAAGCAGGACTTGGGAGCAGCAACGCCACGGCAAGGCTCCAATTATGTTGCTGACCATTCATACCACATTCACACGGGTCGTGGGGATAAATTCCCCCCAACAACCGAGGGTGACACCCCTTTGCTGGCAGGAGTGTCACCCCCACATTCACACACACCAGTCACACTAATCTGCACGCCTCACCGTGTGCATTTGTAAAAACAAAATCATAAAACTCTTAACCAGAGCAAAAAAAAAAAAAAAAAAACTCTTAACCAGAGCACAAAAAAAAATCATAAATCTCTTAACCAGAGCAAAAAAAACATAAACAACATAATTAGTTGCCCTGGCTGCTGCCACGGCCACGGCTCCGCAACTGCCTGGTTGACGGCTCAGGTGGGGGGGCATCAGGTGGAGGAGCATCCACCATGGCTGGAGGTCTCTGCCTGCACCTGCTGTGAATGTCTCCCCTCCGCCTCAATGGCAGCTGTGTGGCCCTGGACGGCCTCACACAGGAACCGCACCTCTGCCACGAGGGTAGCCATTGTGGCCTGCAGCTCACTCAAGCAGGTGATGACAACTGCTGTGTTGCCAGCCACATCCTGCAGACCATCATTGATGTGGCCCCTGGAGGCCAGGCTGTCGGCAACTCGCCTCATGTCCTGGGCCATCTCACCCATATGGCGGGTCTGCGAGTCCTGGGCACTCATCAGGTTCTCTGGCAGGAAGTCCGGAACCCCCCCTGTTCTTCCTGGTTGCCTTCCTGGGGCCAGAAGAGGCTTCAGGCCTGGCATAGGGGGAGGGACTTGAGGGAGTGGGTGGGTTGGGGATGGAGCCAGAGGGACTAGAGGATCGGAGGCTTGATGTCCGGGATGGACCAGCCGATACGGAGGCCTCCTCTAGATAGAGAGACACCTCCTCACCCAAATGTTCTGCATCGTCCTGAATGACCTCATCACTGGAGGTCTGGGCACCACTCCCCTCCACCAATGCCTCTTAGCTTCCCAGGGGGTCAGGGGCAGGATCATCAGGGGATGATGGAGTGGGACGGGCAGAGGCACCAGATGGCCCAACTCCCTCCTGGACATCTGCGGATGACACAAAACATTCACATGTTGGTGGACCCACACACTTGTCACATATTCCCTCCCCCCCCTCACATGCTACACACCAGATAGTAAAAAAAAACACCTGTCCTCAAGGGTGGCTCAACTGAGTCGTACCCCTCAACACCCTCCACTTGCTCCCTCTGAAGGCAGCGGGCAACCACCTGCTCATCAGGAGTCAGCCGAATCCGAGAGACTGGTCCACCACCAGTGCCCCTGGCATGCCTCCTCATAATGGAGAGCTTCTCCTTCACCCTCCTGCGCATATCGTTCATTTTTTTTGTTATGTCCTGGGGCCTCCTCACCTCATTGCCCATGGCATTCACCTGGTTGGTGATCCTCAGAAGGATCTCATCCCTTCTGCCCTTGCTCGTCTCCTTGCTCCGTGCCCCATGGAGGCGATCGTCATACTTCTCCATGGCAGCAAGGATGATGGCCTTCTCTGGGGAGAAGTTCTTTTTTCTGTTCCCAGAACGCCGGGCAGACATGTCCAGAATAATATCGCAAAAGTATCTACACCAAACCAAACGGGT
Source organism: Rana temporaria (assembly GCF_905171775.1). Lineage (NCBI taxonomy): Eukaryota > Metazoa > Chordata > Amphibia > Anura > Ranidae > Rana > Rana temporaria. The sequence continues at coordinate 659,324,949 of NC_053489.1, read as the reverse complement.
GTACTTTTGCACTTGACGGGCGCATGTCTGGGCGTATTTATGCCCTGGGCGTAAACGGTGGGCTGGCGTAACTCAGGATTTACGCCGGGCGTAGTTGTAAGCATGCGCAGAGGGGCGCGGGACATACGATCACGTGACGGCGCATGCGCCGTTCTTTCGGCCCCTCATTTGCATGGGGTCACGGTTCATTTAAATGGATCACGCCCACTTCCTTCCTACTTTGAATTACGCCATCTTACGCCAACGATTTTACATTACGCCGGCGCAAAATTGGACGCTTTTGCTTTGAGAATACGGAGCTTGCCTCTCTAAGTTATGTCGGCGTAACGCATCTGAGATGCGCTACGCCGGCATAAAGATGCGCCGATCTACGTGAATCTGGGCCTATAACTTTTGCGCAATCCAATCAATATTTTACCAAAAATATGTAGAAGAATACTGTGTATTTCGCACCATAAGACTCACCTGACCATAAGACGCACTTAGGTTTTAGAGGAGGAAAAACAAGAAAAAAACAATTCTGAACCAAATGGTATACTAAAATATTTTCCAGTGCCCATAAAATGCAGAGTGGCCACTGACCATAGAAATACAGAGTGACCATTGCCCATATAATGCAGAGTGACCATTGCCCATGGAAATGCAGAGTGACCATTGCCCATGGAAATACAGAGTGACCATTGCCCATATAATGCAGAGTGACCATTGCCCATGGAAATGCAGAGTGACCATTGCCCATAGAAATGCAGAGTGACCATTGCCCATATAATGCAGAGTGACCATTGCCCATGGAAATGCAGAGTGACCATTGCCCATGGAAATGCAGAGTGACCATTGCCCATGGAAATGCAGAGTGACCATTGCCCATGGAAATGCAGAGTGACTCTTGCCCATAGAAATGCAGAGTGACCATTGCCCATAGAAATGCAGAGTGACCATTGCCCATAGAAATGCAGAGTGACTCCTGCCCATAGAAATGCAGAGTGACTCCTGCCCATAGAAATGCAGAGTGACTCCTGCCCATAGAAATGCACAGTCAGCATTGCTACAAACGCAGCCTTTACCTCATGTTATAAAATCCGCCTCCCTCTGCCTCAGGAACCAGCCGGAAGATCGCCTGGCGCCCACGGGGGGTTTGGGAGTCTGTAATCCGCTCTCCTGCCTCTCTTCCGGTGGATGCGGTGGGAGGCGATGCGAGCGGCGGTGGGGGAGCAGTGCCATCGGTGGTGGGGGGCGCTGCCAGCGGCGGCAGGGGGGCAGCTATTCCACCACCTACTGGGTACACCTCCCCAGGGATTGACTGGAGTCTCATAAATATTCAGGCTGCTTACTCTATTCTTCCTCCCACTATAATTCTGGAAGCCTCTAGAATACAGGGGGAAGTAATCAGAGCAGCAGCCTGTGAGACGCTGAGCATGCCAAAACAATCAACCCTTCTTCTTTCACTGACTACAGAAGAGCCAGGTAATTTACCCAGCAGCCTACACTACATGTCTCACTTTCATCACAAATCCTAAAAATAACTTGATTATTACTCATTCAGGATAGTGGCCACAACTTGTGAAGTTACACTTTCTCTTGGGTTCCTCAGCCTTTCTCAATAGAAGCCATTGTTTCCATACACTGCACTGATGATGGCCAAGCAGCCTGAGGCAGGGGATGCAGTTTGGAATGAGTGGCTCTATAGTATTAGGCTGTATTTCTATACACTTGTGGATGTACAATTGGCCCCGGGGCAGCAACTACCTGTATAATGAGAAACAATCTCCTTATTGTTTGGATTTGTGATGGAATATGATATGCAGATACATAGACTCATAATCCAACTACCACAGGACCCTCTCCCATCCAGTCTCCAAGGTCCACCGGGTATCCTCCAGTGAACTCTCCAGACCACAAGGGAGAAATCACAGACTTTAGAAAATAGGTTACAACTGGGACTTTGATGACCTCCAAGCAGCGTCTTCAACAGACTGCCCCAGACTATACTGAACCCCAGATCCACCCCACTCTGCTCCAGGCTTCAGACTATTTATAGGCTCTCCAGCCTCCTACTGGATACACCCCTCCAGGGATTGGCTGGGTCCCCACGAATATTCAAGCTGCTCCTCTATTCCTCCTCCCACTGTAATTCTAGAATAATCTAGGATACAGGAGGAAGCAATCACACCAACAGTCTGTGAGACATTTAGCAGACCAGAACAATCAACCCCCCACCCCCCAACCACTGCCTACAGAGGAGCTAAACTTATGTAGCGCCCCCTTTACTTTCAGTAAGGGCACTACGCTAAAGTTAGTGGGAGAATGAGAGAGATAAGTTGCTCTCATTCTTAATTTTGTTAAATTTGGCTGTCTCCAAATCTGGATTGTTCTGTGGGTTAGACTGCGTTCTAGGGATGCGGTACCATCCCTGGGCGGCAGGTGGCGCCAGAAAGGTCCAGGCGGAGCTGCTTCTTCTCAGCAGCCAATTAGAGGAGTTTTCCCTCACGGGGCATGCTGGGGAGGAGTCTTTCTGTGGCGGAGGCCGTTGTTCTTGGTTCTTCGCGGGTTCCTGGTTCCAGGTGCGGCACCCACCTTTAGGGTGTGCGCACATCGCGGGCCCCACCCAAAAAAAAAAACAGATCCGCCTTCATGGGAAGCTCCCGCCGAGTGACGCTTGTTCTTGGTGACAGCTGTTATATAGCTGAGGGCAGGGTCACCCGTTTATGTCACCGGGTGGCCCCACCCTCAGCTGTATAACAGCTGTCACCAAGAACAAGCGTCACTCGGCGGGAGCCTCCATGGAGGCCGAGCTGTTGAGGCTTTTTTTTTGGGCTCGTCGGGCGGCGTGATAGAAGATGAATGGACATCGCGGGACATTTTTCTTTTTTTTCTTTTAAAAATAAAGGCCTTGTGCCGAAGTGTCTACTGTCTTTTTGTGTCCAGAGTATGTCAGCCAAACACCAGGCACACCCGGCCGGGGTGTGGCTTTGCCCCCCGGGACTGACAGGCACTCTCCTCTAATCTCACGCTCACCAGACAGGCTGCAGACATAACACCCAGTGCCCCCAACATTCAATTCTACCCTCATCTCCTGAGTAATAACCAAATCCAATTTTCAACTATTTGCGGGCAGCATACAAAAAGAAAAAAGAAAAAACAATCACAGCCTCACTACCCAGAATATTAGTTAATATATAACAGTGAAGTTACTGCAGCTGTAAATAACACCAGTTATAGAGATAAAATAAAACAAACAGGAACAACCCAAAAAAAAACAAAAATAATAAAGCAAGACAAATAAAATGGAATAGAAAAAACAATACAAAATAATAAGTTGAATAAAATATTAAATATAAAAAAGAATAAGTAACAAATAAACAAAAAAACTAAAGAAAAAAAAATAACAAAAAATAAATATACAGGGCCAGATCCAGAGAGAGAGTACGCCGGCGTATCTACTGATACGCCGGCGTACTTTCAAATTACCCGCGTCGTATCTTTAGTTTGAATCTTCAAACCAAGATACGACGGCATCTGGGTTCGATCCGACAGGCGTACGGCTTCGTACGCCTTCGGATCGCAGATGCAATACTTCGGCGTCCGCTGGGTGGAGTTCGCGTCGTTTTCCGCGTCGGGTATGCAAATGAGCTTTTTCCGACGATCCACGAACGTACGCGCGGCCGTCGCATTCTCTTACGTCGTCTCTAGTCGGCTTTTTCCGGCGTATAGTTAAAGCTACTATTTTCAATCAGCGCGGGGACGCGCTTCATTTAAATGAATCACGCCCCCTACCCGCCGATTTGAATTACGCGCCGAGAGATACACTACGCCGCCGTAACTTACGGCGTGAATTCTTTGTGGATTCAAAGAATTGAAAAGTAAGTTACAGCGGCGTAGCGTATCTCTGATATGCTGCGCCTATCTAAATGTACGTGGATCTGCCCCACAGTGTCTTGAAAAAGTATTCATACCCCTTGAAAATTGTCCACATTTTGTCATGTTACAACCAAAAATGTAAATGTATTTTATTGGGATTTTATGTGATAGACCAACACAAAGTGGCACATAATTGTGAAGTGAAAGGAAAATTATACTGTAAATGGTTTTATTTATTTTTTACAAATAAATATCTGAAAAGTGTGGCGTGCATTTTTATTCAGCCCCCTTTACTCTGATACCCCTAACTAAAATCTAGTGGAACCAATTGCCTTCAGAAGTCACCTAATTAGTAAATAGAGTTTACTCTGAGAAGTCTCAGTATAAATACAGCTGTTCTGTGAAGCCCTCAGAGGTTTGTTAGAGAACCTTAGTGAATAAGCAGCTTGATGAAGGTCAAGCAACACACCAGACAGGTCAGGGATAAAGTTGTAGAGAAGTTTAAAGCAGGGTTAGGTTATAAAAAAATATCCCAGCTGAGCTGCAGGCGAAGTATGATCTACCGCACCAGAAATTCTATGGGTACCTCCAAATACGCCATTATGCCTTGACTATTGCACCAAATCTGCAGTTTTCTCCTCCGACTCCCTTTGAACGTCTGATATTGGCAGGCTCTGCTCAGAAATGGATTAATATCAGAAACATATAAAATATTGAACGCGTGGTCTATAGATACGATGGGCAAGCATGCCTACATGGTTAAATGGGAAAAGGCTCTTGGCGAGGAAATCTCCACGGAGCAATGGCGGGTGATCTGGTCTCAGGTGGCGAAAAGCTCGCTATGTACACTATACAAAGAGAATACGTACAAAATCCTCAACTTCTGGTATATGACTCTGGATGTTCTCCATGCCATATATCCTACTAGCTCCGATCGCTGCTGGTGCTGCCTAGGGGAACCCTTCTCCATATTGACTGGAGCTGCCCGCTCCTTTTTGGAACTCGGTCCAGCAGCTGCTAGCCCGACTTCTCGATGGACTGATCCCCTGCACTGCAAAATGTGGCCTACTAGGTATTTCACCACTGAGAATCCTGGCCCCCCATAAGAAGTTGACCCGGCCTATCCTCACGGCGGCACGTTGTCTGGTGGTGTTGCACTGGAAACGTGTTCCGCACTGGAGAGCATTCATCAGAGAAGCAGCCAAGAGGCCCATGGTAACTCTGGAGGAGCTGCAGAGATCCACAGCTCAGGTGGGAGAATCTGTACACAGGACAACTATTAGTCGTGCTCTCCACAAATCTGCTCGTTATAGAAGAGTGACAAGAAGACAGACATTGTTGAAAGAAAGCTAAAAGAAGTCCTGTTTGCAGTATGAGAGAAGCCATAAGGGGGACACAGCTTGACTCAGAACTACCGCCAGGCCCTTGAATATAAGAGCTGTGCACACATATCTCTGTCCCTTCCAAGACTCTTTGAAGTCTCTGGACTTCAGAACTCAATCTGGGAATAACAAAACCCAGAACTACTGTCAGACCCTTGATTATACAGTAGTAGCTGTTCACACATGCACACACATCTTTGTTCCTCCCAAGACTCTTTAAAGTCTCTTGATTCCATAACCCAATCTGGGAATTACAAAACGCGGAGAAGAACGTGTAGCCAAGAGCTGGATACCTACCTATTCCTGCAACCAGAAGACGCTGTGGTGGCATTGTTTCAGAGGAAGCTGTTCCCACACTGGAGCACTAGAAGGAATGTCCTGTTACTTTCTTAATTAGAGACAATACAGAGCAAAGCATCTTGGGACATGTAGTCCATATGGATAGGATAAGCTCTCTGGCTGTAATATGTGAAACTACAACTACCAGCTTACTGATGGAGAAGAGCATAACGCTGGGAGGAACTATAAGAGGAAAGGCTTGAGGCCTGGGGCGCTCTCTTGGTTCTGGCGTGGATCTCCATGCAGGGAATCTGTTACAGAGTGAGCTACAGCTAAGTTGCGGCCTGCTCTGGCAGAGTCACCAAGTGGATATCTGGAAGCACACCTGCAGACAGTTCCCCTTCACTGTCCGGTTGGCAGCCAAGAGGCCGTTCTTGTTCCATCCACCCTGCAGGGATATCAGATTTGTGTAAGCCATGGTGCGGTGCGGCGGAGGCCGGATGTCATCCCTTGAGCTACCTACCTGAGAGATCATCATCCCCATCATCACCATAATCATCCTTATTATCATCCTCATGTGTTCCAGTGTGGTGAACACGCGATAGCCCAGTCTTATAGACACTGTATATAGACATCATTGTCTCCTGCACTCATTACCATCTTTAGTTCAAGGATTTGTTCCAGCATATCATAGACACTATTAGGCAGATTCAGAAAGATTTAGGCTGGCGTATCAGTAGATACGCCGGCCTAAGTCAGAATCTGCGCCGACGCAAATTTAAGCGTATTCTGGAAACCAGATACGCTTAAATTAGGCTCAGATACAAGCAGCGTAAGTGTCTTACACCGTCGTATCCTAAAGTGTAATTTTTAGGCTGACCGCAAGGTGGCGCTTCCATTGCGGTCGGCCTAGAATATGTTAATGAGTAGTTAGACCGATTCACGAATGTACGCTTGCCCGACGCAGTAAAGATACACCGTTTACGTAACGCATTTTCAGGCCTAAAGTTATTCCATCAAATAGCTTGAATAGTAATGTTAAGTATGGCCGTTGTTCCTGCGTCGAAATTTGAAAATTTTACGTCGTTTGCGTAAGTCGTCCGTGAATAGGGCTGGACGTAATTTACGTCCACGTTACAACCAATAGGACCGTGCGGCGTACTTTGCCGCAATGCACACTGGGATATGTACACGGACGGCGCATGCGCCGTTCGTAAAATACGTCAATCACGTCAGGTCACCCCCATTAACATAAAACACGCCCCCTCAGCCGAATTTGAATTAGGCGTGCTTACGCCGGCCCGATTTACGCTACGCCGCCGTAACTTAGCAGGCAAGTACTTTGTGAATCATGTACTTGCCTCGCTAACTTACGGTGGCGTAGTGTAAACACGATACACTACACCGCCACAAGGTTAAGGCGGTCTTTCTGAATCTAGCTATATATACAGACATCTTTGCCATCCATTGTTCTGCTGTTGCTTCTAGATCCACAGAAATGTAACATCTTTAAGTCGGTGGTCACTGTGAATACAATTACCATTCTGATTTGCACAGGAATATTGTTTGCTTGTTATACACCACCTGTCGGATCAGCTATTTTGCTTTACCTATCAATATTCCTTGTATGCAACTATTTACCCAAGAGCTAGCTGAAGATTAACCGGATTGCCACACAGCAACACAGGACTACTTTCAAATCCCTCCCACTTCAGGTATTTGTTTAGCGGAAGCCTGTAAAGCTGAAGTTTGTAATACAGTTCCTGTTTGCTAAAGTTATACTTGTTTATCTGCTGTTTTTCCATTTATGTGTGAAGGAGCAGTAGAGTGGTGTCTGACACCCATAAGAGCCATTCCTCTGCTCTCCTGTAGCCTATTCACATAGGCATTATATGCACTTCGCTATCCATAACATTCTTTGGGAGATAACATTTTGAGGTGTAAGCTCAAGTTGACTCTTTGGGCCAGATTCAGGTACATTTGCGGCGGCGTAACGTATCGCATTTACGTTACACCGCCGCAAGTTTTACGGGCAAGTGCTTGATTCACAAAGCACTTGCCTGTAAAGTTGCTGTGGCGTAGCGTAAATCCCTCCGGCGCAAGCCCGCCTAATCCAAATGATCCGGGTAGGGGGCGTGGATCATTTAAATTAGGCACGTCCCCGCGCCGAACGTACTGTGCATGCTCCGTTTTAAAATTTCCCGCCGTGCTTTGCGCGAAATGACGTCGCACCAACGTCATTTTTTGAACGTCGACGTGAGTTACGTCCTTTCCTATTCACGGACGACTTACGCAAAAAAAAAAAATTAAAAATTTGACGTGGGGACGACGGCCATACTTTAACATGGCAGGTCTATCTATACGCCACGAAATAGCAGCTTTAACTATACGCCGGGAAAAGCCGATTAGCGACGACGTAAGAGAATGCGACGGCCGCGCGTACCTTGAATCGCCGGAAAAAGCTAATTAGCATACCCGACGCGGAAAATTATGCAAACTCCACCCAGCGGGCACCAAAGTATTACACCTACGATCCGAAGGCGTACGAAGCCGTCCGCCTGTCGGATCGAAGCGAAAAGCCGTCGTATCTTGGTTTGAGGATTCAAACTAAAGATACGACGCGGGTAATTTGAAAGTACACCGGCGTATCAGTAGATACTCTGGCGTACTTGTACTGTGAATCTGACCCTTTGATTTCTTTCCATTCATCCTATTGAGTAAACTATCTCCGATTTAACCAATTCTGGTGTATTTCCTTATTGTTGCTGTTATTTAAGGAAAAGAAATGTTTGAACCCAGGGTGTCAGAGGACTCACAGGGTCAGGGCAACCAGAGAGGTACTGATTTATCTTGCGACCCTCAAGAGCAGGGCCGATCCGCCCTATATGCTCACTATGCAAGCCGCTTAGGGCCCGCAAAGCTGCGAAGGGCCCCCCAAATTTCTAGAGGCCCCGCCTGGTGAGAAGTCATTTTTTGCCCCCTCACCCCCGCTTCTCAACTCGCTGGCTGCATGGGAGAAGAGGTAAGAAGTCAGCACCCCCTGCTTCTCAATTTAATGTAAGATGTCATTTCCGACAGCAGAACACCCCCTCCCCCCACTTCTCAACTTTCTTTAATGTGACATGTCACTGTCGTCAGCGCCCCCCGCTTCTCATTTTTAATGTGCCATGTCATTTTGCTTAGGGCCCCAGGCAGGTCAGGATCGGCACTGCTCAAGAGGGCAGCGCTACAAATGTAAAAAAAACAATTTAACCCCCTCATAAAGGCCATTCCGGAGCTCCTCAATCTACATTTTTAACCACTTAAGCCCCGGACCATTTTGTTGCTAAATGCCCAGGCCAGGTTTTGCGATTCGGCACTGCGTCGCTTTAACAGACAATTGCGCGGTCGTGCGACATGGCTCCCAAACAAAATTGGCGTCCTTTTTCCCCCCACAAATAGAGCTTTCTTTTGGTGGTATTTGATCACCTCTGCGGTTTTTATTTTTTGCGCTATAAACAAAAATAGAGCGACAATTTTGAAAAAAATGCAATATTTTTAACTTTTTGCTATAATAAATATCCCCCAAAAACATATATATATATATATATAAAAAAAAATTCTCAGTTTAGGCCGATACGTATTCTTCTACCTATTTTTGGTAAAAAAAATCGCAATAAGCGTTTATCGATTGGTTTGCGCAAAATTTATAGCGTTTACAAAATAGGGGATAGTTTTATTGCATTTTTATTATTTTTTTTTTTTTTACTACTAATGGCGGCAATCAGCGATTTTTTTTCGTGACTGCGACATTATGGCGGGCACTTCGGACAATTTTGACACATTTTTGGGACTATTGTCATTTTCACAGCAAAAAATGCATTTAAATTGCATTGTTTATTGTGAAAATGACAGTTGCAGTTTGGGAGTTAACACAGGGGGCGCTGTAGGAGTTAGGGTTCACCTAGTGTGTGTTTACAACTGTAGGGGGGTGTGGCTGTAGGTCTGACGTCATCGATCGAGTCTCCCTATAAAAGGGATCACTCGATCGATACGCCGCCACAGTGAAGCACGGGGAAGCTGTGTTTACACACGGCTCTCCCCGTTCTTCAGCTCCGGGGAGCGATCGCGAGGGGGCGGCTATAAACGAATAGCCGCGCCGTCGTCCCGGATCGCTCCCCGCGGGTATCCGACCGCCGCATGTAGCGGGGGGGTCCCGATCGGACCCCCGACCCGCGGAAAGGCGGGGACGTACATGTACGCCCATCTGCCTGTACGTGCCATTCTGTGGACGTACATGTACATGCGGCGGTCGGCAAGCGGTTAAGAACCCTGCGTGCCATTTACCTCTTTTTATACAGTGGCAGGGCCAAGAACTGTCAAAATACAAAAAATAAGCAATATGTACATTATGAACATTTCCTGGCATAATCGCTTTGATAGTGTTGCACTGTTATGTGTATTTTCTAAAAGCGCAATTGTTTGTCAGAAGAAGTCGTTACTGTTCATAGAGAATCTTTTGCAGGGATCCTTTCACACCCAAACACTCAGGTCTGGCAAGCCGTGTCTTTTGTACGCGGCCAGCCTAATTCCTTTTTCTACGTAACCAAAAAGTCACAGTTCCAGTTTAAATATTAACCCTTTGCGCCGACCATACGCAAATTTGCCTTCGTGGCTTGAAGGGGTTAAGTATTCAGCCAACCGCTGGTTCTACAAAATGGTACCGGGGTGATGCCTGCAGGCATCACCCCGGTACCGTTTTTTAGAACCAGCGGTTGGCTTTTTAGTGATAACAACCAATGCGGCTAAAAGCTGCTGGCTGTTACCTGAAAGGATCAGAAGGGGACACCCCCCCTTCCGCCGTCTTCCGCCGCACTTCTCAGGCCTCCCGTCCCAACAGAATACCCAAATCACCAGCCGGCACTTCCGCCACCTAGGCTAAGACATGAACAAAGCCGCATTCTACTACGTTCGAGCCTCTGATGTAAAATCCTGGAAACTATGTCATGACATCACTTCCGGTTTACCAGGCTGCCAATGGTGCGGGTTAATTTTTTTAATAAAATAAATAAGAAAATTATATTTTTTTAATCGCCCCTGTCCCGGCGTGCTCACGCAGCAAAGAAAACGCATATGTAAGTCACACCTGCAAATGTAAACAGTGTTTAAATCACACATGTGAGGTATCGCTGTGAGTGAGAGCAACAATTCTAGTAAAAGACCTCCTCTGTAACTCTAACCTGGTAACCGTTACATTTTTTTAAAGCTTTGCCTATGGAGATGTAGCGCCCCCCCTTACTTTCAGTGCGGGCGCTACACTAAATTTAGTGGGGAATGGAAGGGTTAGTTTTACTCCCATTCGTGATTTATGGAAACTCAGGCTGCTGCCCACTTCAGAATCGGTCCTGTAGGTCAGTCTGCGCTCCAGGGGTATGTTATCACCCCTGGGCTGCAGTTGGCGCTAGAGGGGTTCTGACGGATCCACCTTCTCCCAGCAGCCAATCAGAGGAGTTCTTCCCTCGTTGGGTATGCTGGGAGGGGGGTATATTTGGGGCAGCCATTTTTGGCGGGTTGTTCTATGCGGGGCCCGAGTTCCAGGTGCGGAACCCACCTTCAGGGTACGCGCATCCATGGGCCCTGCCACCGCGGCCTGCTTCGCTGAGGTTTTGCACCATGCAGAGCCTCATCCTGACATTGAGAGGGGCCCCAGCGACTTGCTGAGTCCCAACCTTCTGTTGAGAGGATCCTAAGCTGGAGGCTGTGCGATGGGGGATCGGCTCGGGGGAACCTAGAACTAGAGGTTGTCCAGGAGGCCTAGACGAACCATCGGGGATCCGGTCACCACACCATATGACAGGTATGCTCAAGCTGTCAGTGGGTGACACTGATTGAACTAACTGGGAGGATTTGCTCAAATTGATCTCACAAATCCCAAGTTGTCCGGCCTGTGGCAGAGGCCCTGAGTCAGGCCTGTGGCAGAGGTCTGTTTCCTCCCAGTGATCCGCAAGTGACGCTCCGGCTGCCAGGCCTGAGATAACCGCCTGTCCGGGGGCACTTTACCCACCCTGATTGGGGTGGCGACGAATTGAGCTATATCATTGCTGAGAGCAGGCTTGCTCTCTCTTCATATCCAAGGCCTGATACTAAAGTTCCTCTATGCTCATCAACCTTTCTCTGTCGTGTGCCATGTTGCTGTTGGCCGTGTTGGGCCTTGGAATAAAGCATTGAAAACTGAATTGATGTCTGGACACTTGCTCTTTATTCACACTCACAGAAATCACCTCTAGACCAAGTCAAGAAGGTAACTCAGTAAGCCGATCCCAAACTAATTAGCGGCTCCTTCGGGAGTGAGCGCTACATGTGGGGGCTCGTCCGGGATTCGGCTGTTGCCATTGATAACCAGAGAAAGTATAAGTGTGATTTACTAAAGGGGCGAAAAGTGTTCGGTGACGTGTGAAAGCTGTCCGGCGGCGAGGGGGTTAACCTTGCACCACTAAGCCTGGGCGTACGCGCAGCTCTGCGCACGCCAGCGACGTGCCTGGACGGGTTTTCCAAGTGGGAGGAGCCGCCCTCCCCTGCGTGAGTACTACAGAGCCTCGCGCTGAGACCCCTCGAGTGGCCCTGCCCATGAAACTTCTCCAAACTCGGGCGAAATGCCGGAGCCCTCAGAGCTCGTTGAGGACACTTTGTGTGGGTATGAGCCCCGCAAGGTTGGGGTGCGAACTGATATTATGCCGGAGTCGGACTTTGTGAACCAAGTCCACCTCTGGCGAGTTATCCCATCGGCAGCGCCTGCATTGGTGCCAAGGGCCCTTAGTGATAATGATCTCAGCCAGGAGGCTACGGTCAGGTTGGAGCCTATGGATCTACGAACCCCGCTGTTGGCCTGGGGAGTTGGCGACTTTGGCCGACACATGATGATTTCAATGCCCGTTACTCTGCCTGCATTGAGAAGAGCACAAGACACCCCCATGTTGCCGGGGCTTGGGAGGCCTGGCATGATGCCAAATTTCTCTGGGCTGCAGTATATTGTCATGTGCCGGGTGGCTTTAGACTACGGTTGAGAAAACCCATATGGGCCCCCGAGTCTCTTTCAGGACATTGACCGGAACCGGGAGATGTGGTGCCGGAATGCTGTCTGGGACCATCTGAATGTCAAAATCGGAGACCGTGAGACGAAATACGCACTCCTTTGCGTGGGAAATCGTCTAGAAAATTGTCTCCGGGACTGGAGCTGGGACCGGTACTTATACCGAGACCGCGTTATACTGAGATGCCCGGGACGAAGAGACTTGGTGTTCTCAGTGGCATCTATTAATGGAATGAGTGAAATCGACATCCTTCCCGACCCGCGTTTTTACAGATAGGTTGGATGTCTGTGTTTTTCGCTCACATTTACCCTCTGGAGGTATGAACCAAGACGTTTCCTTCCTCCTCATTCAGATTCATGTTCCCTACCCCTCCAGATCCACATCTGGGGCCCCTTTTATGCAGAACTCTTTGGGGAGGTGGGTTCAGCCAGTTAGAGTGGGAGTCTGTCAACTTTGGAGATACAGCATCGGAAGATCCGATAGGAAAAGAACTATATTTGTTTTCCTTTTTCTCCTCTTTGCTGCTACTTCAGCACTTATGACTTTTTTTTCCTTCCTCCCTCTCTCCCCGGATGGATGAACTGGTGCAGTACCAGCACACTGACCACTAGGAGCAGTGTTCTGCACCGTTACTATAAGGGACAATGGCCCAGATTCAGCATAGCTTGCGCTTTATTTGCGCGGGCACAGGGCAACGATTTTACCCTGCGCCCACGCAAATATTTTGCGCTGCCCTCGATTCACGGAGCAGTAGCTCCGTGAACTGCGAGGGCGCGCCGGCAAATTTGCCCGGCGTAAGCGCGCGCAAGTTAAATGATCCCGCCGGGGGCGGGAATCATTTAAATTAGGCGCGCTCCCGCGCCGAGCGTACAGCGCATGCTCCGTCGGGAAACTTTCGCGACGTGCATTGTGGCAAATGACGTCGCGAGGACGTCATTTGCTTCAAAGTGAACGTGAATGGCGTCCAGCGCCATTCACGAGTCACTTACGCAAACGCCGTGAAATTCAAATTTCACGGCGTGGGAGCGGCGGCTATACTTTAGCATTGGCTGCCCCTACTATTAGAAGGGGCAGCCTTGCGCTAAAGTAGCCGTACGGAGACTCCGTACCTGGCTTGCGCGGGGCCCGCGCAAGCTTGTGAATCAGTGGTAGTATGCAATTTGCATACTACACGCTGATACACAATGGGAGCGCCCCCTAGCGGCCCCCGCAAGAATGCAGCCTAAAATCTGCGAGGCATAAGAGCCTTATGCCGCGCAGATTTTAGGCTGCAGTCGGTGTAACGAGGTTCCTGAATCAGGAGCACTCGTTACACCGGAGCAAGTCAGCAATTGCGCCATGTAACCTATGGTTACACGGGCGCAATTGCTTTCTGAATCTGGGCCAATACTATTACTGATGTGCTTGATTTTTTTTTTCTTTCTCTTTTCCGTGAAGTATTTTTTATCAGTACTTACAAGTTTATATTATCTGGAGAGGATTTCGCGTTCAGGCCCGAGCGTGAAGTCCTGATCCTAAACTGAGAGGTTGTAAATGTTAATAATGATTACATTGATATGCCAGGATGCATGTTTTACAATGTTTTTTTTATTATTATTATTGCATATTTCTTTTGTGCATACAGATTTTTTGGACCCACCTGTCATCCATGCTGCGGAGAATGGGCAGTCAGATTGCAGGGTTGTGTATGTGTGTATGTCATGAAAATGTACATTATATTGTAAAGAAAAATATGGTACTACAGCGCTGCTACTTCTATTTCCAAAGAAAAACTATAACCAACAAAAAAACAAATAATACAGCTGCAGACACGAAAGGTGTACAAAACCAATAGTGATAAATGAAATGAAGGTGTTGCGCTTATATTAACTTGTTCCTATAGGTACAATAGTGCAAATGCGATACCCGGTACACACCCTAATTATGGGGCATCATAGCATGCAAATAAAGTGAATACACCAATAATGAAAAAACTATATGTAAATAAAGATGAGAACACAGTGAAGTGCTAATTATATAAAACAATAGCCCCGCTTTGAGTCAGCATGAAACCTTCAGAGAAAAACAGAAAAACTTCACAATCACTGAGATCTGTGGATAAGGAAACCAGTCCTGTGTTGTATTGTATTCAGTGCATAAATACTTCACCCCCTGGGTCTCCTATTCATTCAGGGCAGTTCAGCTCATATTAGGAGAAATCAAAACAGACATGGTGCAATAACGTTTAAACAGATGAAAGAAAACTTGACAATACAGCGATTGCACTCACGATACACCCGATCAAAAGAAAAGCCTGAGCTGTAGAGTCAAAATGCCGCTCAGTGCTTGCGATCTCCTCAGTCAGACGGATCTCCCGTCGATCGCGTCACTAGGCTTCTCCCCCACGCGTTACGTCACTCGACACGTGACTTATCCATGGGTATTTTTTATCAGTACTTACAAGTTTATATTATCTGGAGAGGATTTTGCGTTCAGGCCTGAGCTTGCAGTCCTAATCCTAAACTGAGAGGTTGTAAATGTTAATAATGATTACATTGATATGCCAGGATGCATGTTTTACATTGTTTTTTTTATTATTATTGCATATTTCTTATGTGCATACAGGTTTTTTGGACCCACCTGTCATCCATGCTGCGGAGAATGGGCAGTCAGATAGCAGGGTTGTGTATGTGTGTTTGTGTATGTCATGAAAATGTACATTATATTGTAATGTTAATTTTGCAAAAGGGTTTTCCCTCTCTCTTTTTTTTTTTCCTACTTTCCTGTTTGGTTCAGTATCAGGTCAGCATTCGGGCTTGAATGCTTTGGGACACTGGGGACAGTGTCAATTCAAGTGGGAGGAGTATGTAGCGCCCCCTTACTTTCAGTGCGGGCGCTACACTAAATTTAGTGGGGAATGGAAGGGTTAGTTTTACTCCCATTCGTGATTTATGGAAACTCAGGCTGCTGCCCACTTCAGAATCGGTCCTGTAGGTCAGTCTGCGCTCCAGGGGTATGTAATCACCCCTGGGCGGCAGTTGGCGCAAGAGGGGTTCTGACGGATCCATCTTCTCCCAGCAGCTAATCAGAGGAGTTCTTCCCTCGTTGGGCATGCTGGGAGGGTGGTATATCTGGGGCAGTAGTTTTTGGCGGGTTGTTCTATGCGGGGCCCGAGTTCCAGGTGCGGTACCCACCTTCAGGGTACGCACATCCATGGGCCCCGCCACCGCGGCCTGCTTCGCTGAGGTTGTGCACCATGCGGAGCCTCATCCTGACATTGAGAGGGGCCCCAGCGACTTGCTGGGTCCCAACCTTCTGTTGAGAGGATCCTATGCTGGAGGCTGTGCGATGGGGGATTGGCTCGGGGGAACCTAGAACTAGAGGTTGTCCAGGAGGCCTAGACGAACCATCGGGGATCCGGTCACCGCACCATATGACAGGTATGCTCAAGCTGTCAGTGGGTGACACTGATTGAACTAACTGGGAGGATTTGCTCAAATTGATCTCACAAATCCCAAGTTGTCCGGCCTGTGGCAGAGGCCCTGAGTCAGGCCTGTGGCAGAGGTCTGTTTCCTCCCAGTGATCTGCAAGTGACGCTCCGGCTGCCAGGCCTGAGATAACCGCCTGTCCGGGGGCACTTTACCCACCCTGATTGGGGTGGCGACGTATTGAGCTATATCATTGCTGAGAGCAGGCTTGCTCTCTCTTCATATCCAAGGCCTGATACTAAAGTTCTCTCTACGCCCATCAACCTTTCTCTGTCGTGTGCCATGTTGATGTTGGCCGTGTTGGGCCTTGGGAATAAAGCATTGAAAACTGAATTGATGTCTGGACACTCGCTCTTTATTCACACTCACAGAAGTCACCCCTAGACCAAGTCAAGAAGGTAACTCAGTAAACCGATCCCAAACTAATCAGCGGCTCCTTCGGGGGTGAGCGCTACAGAGATTTTTAGGCATTGTAGTTTGTCGCCATTCCACGAGTATGCTCAATTTTAAACCATCACATGTTAGGTATCTATTTACCCGGCGTATCATCATCTTTCACATTATGCAAAAAATATATTTACATTGTTTTTTATGAATATGGGAGTTATTTACGAAAAGCAAATCCACTTTGCACTACAAGTGCAAACTGCAACTGCAAACTGCAACTGCAAAGTGCACTTGAAATTGTACTGGAAGTGCAGTCGCTGTAAATCTGGGAGGTAGATCTGAAATGAGGGGAAGCTCTGCTGATTTTATTATACAATCATGTGCAAGCTAAAATGCTGTTTTTTTTATTTTCCTTGCATGTCCCCCTCGGATATAAAGGGCCAGATTCACGTACAGCGGGCGCAGCGTAACGTAACCGATTTACGTTACACCGCCGCAAATTTTCTGTCTAAGTGCCCGATCCACAAAGCACTTACCTGGAAATTTGCGGCAGTGTATCGTAAATCCGTCCGGCGCAAGGCGGGCCAATTCAAATGGGGTGGGTACAATTTAAATTAGGCGCGCTCCCGCCCTGGACGTACTGCGCATGCTCCCGTCGCAAATTTCCCGACGTGCTTTGCGCGAAATTACGACGCGCCGACGTTTTGTGAATCGCGACGTGAAAAAAGATTTACGCCGGGAAAATTTAAAAATTTTAAAATAATTCAAAAGCGACGCGGGAAAGACGGGCATACTTTAACATGGTGGAGTAATTTTCCACTTTGTTAAAGGTGCCCTATCTTTGCGACGGAAAACTAACCCTTGCGGCGACGTAACGACGGGAAAAAGCTTTGTGGATCGCCGTAACTCCTAATTTGCATACCCGACGCTGGTTTACGACGCAAACTCCCCCCAGCGGCGGCCGCGGTACTGCATCCTAAGATCCGACAGTGTAAGTTCATTACACCTGTCGGATCTTAGGGATATCTATGCGTAACTGATTCTATGAATCAGTCGCATAGATAGAACAACAGATACGCCGTCGTATCTGCTTTGTGAATCTGGCCCACAGTACTTTGCACTTGTAGTTTGTACTTGTAGTGCAAAGTGCATTTGCCTTTTATAAATAACCCCCTATGTCTTTTTCCCCCAAAAAATTGCATGTGAAAGACCGCTGCGCAAATACCGTGTGACATAAAATATGGCAAAGATTGACATTTTATTCTTGTTTCTGCAAAAAAAATAAAAAAATATAAATTATATATATATATATATATATATATATATATATATATATATATATATATATATATATACCGTATTTATCGGCGTATACCGTGCACTTTTTTGCCCTGAAAATTTTCAGGGCAAAATCGTGGGTGCGTCATATACGCCGATACCCGCGCCGAGTTTGAACCACTGCGCCGGCATATACCGAGCGCAGTACACTCGGGTATAGTCGGGCAGGCTCGGCTCCTCTCGCGGTCACGTCCTGGACGTACAGGACACACAGGACGTGACCGCGAGAGGAGCCGAGCCTGCCCGACTATACCCGAGTGTACTGCGCTCGGTATATGCCGGCGCAGTGGTTCAAACTCAGCGCGGGAAGCGGGTATCGATCGGGGAGGACACCGCAGAAGGACGCTGGACCCGACGAGGAGGACATCACCGAAGCCGCAGATGGACGCCGGACCCGACAAGGCCGCCGATGGACGCCGCGCAAGACACCAAAACTGTAAGTACTAAAATGTTTTTTTTTTACAGGAATGCGGGTTCACTTTAGAGGTGCGCGCTATACGCCGGAGCGCGCAATACCCCGATAAATACGGTTCTAAGTAATTTTCTAGTAAAAAATACGGATATTAAAGGGGTTGTAAACCCTCAAGGTTTTTCACCTCAATGCATTCTATGCATTGAGGTGAAAAGCCTCCTGTAATGCTGCAGCCCCCCCCTGAGCCCCCGTTTTACTTACCTGGGACGTATACACACAAGCAAAAGACGGTGTCTCAGGTCCTGATTGGATGGATTGATAGCAGCGCAGCCATTGGCTCCCACTTTTGTCAATCAAATCCATAGACGGGGGGCGGGGCCGAGTCCCGCTTTCTTTGTAAATCAGGGGTCTCAAACCGGTGGCCCTCCAGCTGTTGCAGAACAAAGAACAACAAGTCCCATGAGGCATTGGAAGGCTGACAGTTACAAGCATGACTTCCTCAGCTAGAGACATGATGGGACTCGTAGTTCTGCAACAGTTGGAGAGCCGCCAGTTGTGAGACCCCTTCTGTAAATAGACTCAGAAGCAGGACACGGGAGCGCGCCCCCCCTCCCCCCCACAGGTGTCCACAAAGGAGAGCGCTTCTCCAATGGGGCACTGGAGAAGAGGAGGAGCGCCACTGAGGGACCCCAGAAGAGGAGGATCTGGGCTACTCAGTATAATTTTTTTTTTTCTTAACCACCTTTACAACCCCTTTTAATTTGTAAGCAACAGGTTTAGGCATGAACGGGTTAATCTTTACAGTTGCCCTGCCTGCAGTAAATGACAAAGTTCTTGTAGCGTGGAGTATCCTCCTCACCCCTCCGCCCTCCACCTCTCTCCATAGCTACAAGCAGTTAGCAGAAGTGATAATAACAGTCACAGGATTAGGTTCTGGGAGGGGAGTTTCAATTCCTTTCCAGTGTAAATAAAATGAAAGATCTTTTACACACTTCCTCGTTCTGTGAGATCGCTCTGTACGTGAATGGCCATGGAGGAATCCTCTGCATGTGGCAACAGCATGGATATCCTGCAGTCCTACCTGGAGAAAGACCCCTGCCGTCTCACAGGTGATTAGATCTTTTTAGATCCTTTTCTCCCCCCTGATCCTTGTGGATCTTAGGTGAGATTTCCTGAATATTATATAACTTTTATACTTATAGTATAGGATAAAATATCCAGGGATTTTATTCATGGTTGCATACAGTAGCTCCCAGCTGTCCCTGATTTCGAGGGACTGTCCCTGATTTCGAGGGACTGTCCCTGATTTCGAGGGACTGTCCCTGATTTGGAACATTATCCTTCTGTCCCGCTTTCCTCCTCATTTGTCTCTCATTTTGGTCTGATCTATGGGGTAGATTCAGGTACAGCTGCGCGCTCCTTACGGAGGCGCAGTGTACCCTTTTTACCCTGCGCCTACGCAAATTATTTGCGCTACGCTTCATTCATGAAGCAGTAGCCACGTAATTTGCGTGGGTGCTCTTCAAAAATGCCCTGCGTAAGGGCGCCTAATGTAAATGATCCCGTAGGGGGCGGGAATCATTTAAATTAGGCGCGTTCCCGCGCCGAGCGTAGAGCACATGCTCCGTCGGGAAACTTTCCCGACGTGCATTGCGGTAAATGACGTCGCAAGGACGTCATTTGCTTCAAAGTGAACGTGAATGGCGTCCAGCGCCATTCACGATTCACTTACGCAAACTACGTAAATTTCAAACCTCACGACGCGGGAACGACAGGTATCCTTAGCATTGGCTGCCCCTGCTAATAGCATGTGCAGCCTTACGCGAAACCCGATGTACGCAAACAAAATAAACTGCGTACGCAGGGCTCGCGTAGCGTTGTGAATCAACGTGAGTATGCAATTTACATACTATACGCTGACCACAACGGGAATGCCACCTAACGGCCAACGTAAGAATGCAGCCTAAGATATGAGGGCATAAGAGCCTTATGCCACGCATATCTTAGGCTGCAGTCAGCGTAACAAGCTTTCTGAATACAGAAAAGTCGTTACGCCGGCGCAACTAAGCAATTGCGCTGCGTATCTATGGATACGCAGCGCAATTGCTTACTAAATCTACCCCAGTATTTTTTGCTGGAAAATTACTTAGAAGCCCCAAACCCATAGCTCGCAACTGTCCCTGATTTGGAGCAATGTCCCTCTGTCCCTCATTCCTCGTAGGGCGACCACATTTCCAAACTGCCATTCAGGGACACCGTCCTTTCCCAAAAATCAGCTTGTGCTGTAACGAATCACAGCACAGTGATTGGACACAAGAGGCGGGATTTATGATTTCTCCAATCACACGCAGGGGGCGGGGATTTTGCTCCTCCAGGCATTCCCGGCCAGGACAAGTACTGTCAATGGGCTAGATTCAGAAAGATGAGCGCATCTTTCTGCGGGTGTAATGTATCTCCGATACGTTACGCCGCTGTAACTTTGGGCGCAAGTTCTGTATTCAGAAAGAACTTGCGCCCTTAGTTACGGCGGCGTAACGTATGTGTGGTGGCGTAAGCCTGCCTAATTCAAATGGGGATGTTGGGGGCGTGTTTTATTTAAATTTGACCCCGCGTTTTTTAATTTTTTATTTTTTTAATTTTTTTTTGAACGGCGCATGCGCCGTCCGTAAAATATCCCAGTGTGCATTGCTCCAAAGTACGCCCTGCAAGGACGTATTTGATTCGACGTGAACGTAAATGACGTACAGCCCTATTCGCGAACGACTTATGCAAACAACGTAAAATTTCAAAACTCGGCGCGGGAACGACGTCCATACTTAACATTAGCTACGCCTCATATAGCAGGGGTAACTATACGCCGAAAAAAGCCTAACGTAAACGACGTAAAAAAAATTTGCCGGCGGAACGTACGTTTCTGAAACGGCGTAAATATCTAATTAGCATATTCCTTGCGTAACTATACGGAAGCGCCACCTAGCGGCCAGCGTGAATATGCAGCCTAAGATACGACGATGTAAGACACTTACACCAGTCAAATCTATGCGTATCTGATTCTCTGAATCAGGCGCATAGATACGACCGACCGCACTCAGAGATACGACGGCGTATCAGGAGATACGCCGTCGTATCTCCTATCTGAATCCGGCCCAGTGAGTAAAGCGGTGATGTGGGGGCATCAGATTGGCCCGGGGGGTGGCTGTGTCAGTTTGATTATGGGACACTGTATGGTCCTGGAATGAATGTGCCCGGGACAGACTTGTAAAATGCGGGACTGTCCCGGGCAATCCAGGACACGTGGTCACCCTATTTGTCCCTCATTTTGGTCTGATCTATATAGATGTATATAAAATTCTCTTTTTATCTTTCAAAAAGTGTTTCCCAGTGCTAAACCTTTCATCTGATTTCTAAAGTGCTGCATTTGTAAATTCCAAAAGCCAATATAAAGGAATAGTGGTGATAAAAAAAAAAGCACTTGTGGGTTTAACAAATCTTGTTTTTTTTTGTACTCCTTTAAGGGGGCGTGGTCAGGGGTGTGTCCTATGCTTGCATACTTTTGCTGATAGGTGTCCCTCAGGCAGTGGCATAAATAATAAAAATATAAAAAAATATATATATAAAAAATATATAAAAAAACGTGTCCAATGCACAATCGTGCAGAATAAACCAATCCAATAATTTAAAAGGAAATAGCAATCATAGATATAAATAGCTAGATTCAGGTACATTTGCTCAACTTTGCGGCGGCGTAGCTTAAGGAATTGGAATTGTCAAACACAAGGCCCGCGGGCCGAATCCGGCCCTCCAGGCCATTTCATGTGGCCCTCGCACCTCTCCTGCAGCTGCAAGAGAGCTCCAGCCCTCCGCTGG
Organism: Rana temporaria; assembly: GCF_905171775.1. NCBI lineage: Eukaryota > Metazoa > Chordata > Amphibia > Anura > Ranidae > Rana > Rana temporaria. Next base: position 659,302,889 of record NC_053489.1, on the reverse strand, counting down.
TCCTACTCCAGACCCTTACTTTCTGCTTTTAAGCAATGCATCCAGCTTCTTCCCAGCAGCAGCATAAGGAAAGGGGGTGCACTGTGATGTAAGGGAGAGTAGGAGACTCAACTTCTGATGGTGGGGTGGCTCTTGACATCTAATGTAAGGGAAGGGGATGCGCTGGACATCTAATATTACAGATACAACCAGACCTTTTGAGGGCAATCATAATGCTGATGCGACCCACAATGAAATTGAGTTTGACACCCCTGATGTACAATGTGAAGGCAATCCTAGCGGCTAATTAGCTGTTGGATTGCTTTTACAGCCATGGAAGCAGGGCCGGATTGCAAACAAGGCCAACAAGGCCAGGCCTCGGGGCGGCAGTGGGTGCATGAGAGGAGAGGACACTTTTACTTTCCCCTGTAATGTGGATGGTGAGAGGAGAAAAAACAGAGGGAAGAGGAGGTGAGATAGTTCTTGGCAGCAGCAACCCCCCTCCTGGTTCTCAATGTCATTTTGTCATTCTTTTTTGGCAGCAACACCCCCCCCCCCCCCGCTTCTCAGTGTCCTGCCGAAAAAGAAAATGTCCCCCGGCGGATAATGTCCCCCCTGCTGTACTGCGCAGGCGGGGGCGGCATTGAAGGACCTGGCCTTGGGGGGGCAAATGGAGTAAATCCGGGCCTGCATGGAAGGGTGCTCCCCCTCTTGCCTACTAATGGCGGTGATTGGCAACATATAATGGGACTGCAAAAGTGGTGGACAATCTGACATTAACTGACACTGGGTAGGAACTAACATCACCAGTGACACTAAAGCCTCGTACACACGACCATGCAAAAGTCCGCCTCGAGTCCGTCGGAAAGATAGAGAACAGGTTTTATATCCAAGGTCCGTCGGACTTCTGACCAAAAAAGTCCAATGGAGGCTACACACGGCCTGTCTGGCTTTTTTCTCTGAAAGTCCGACCATGTGTACGAGGCATAATACAGTGATCAGTGCTGATAATATACACTGTCACTATAGTAATGACACTGGCTGGGAAGGGGTTAACATCTAGCAGAAATCAACAGGTTAACTGTGTGCCTAACAATGTGTAATGTGTGGAATATGTTCTGCTTTTACTAATCTATGTGGCTGATTTTTCTCCCTGCAAAGCAGGGAGGAAAACACAGCCACATATCTGCTCCGTGTACAGAGCCCTGTGTTGTTAGTAAACACAGGGCTCTGTACTGTGATTCGCTAAGTCGATTAGCAGGAACCGGCCATAAATCATTGGCTAGAACCTGCTGACCAACTTGTTCTGTACCGAATATTCCTGGCCATCCTAAAGCCCTCCAATATGGTCCTGGTTCCGAGGAAGAGTGGGAGGGCCCAGTAACCAAAGCTGGACCAATGTAACTACTGTATGTACAAAATTACAATTTGGATGTGATCAATAAATTTTTTGGGTGAAAATATTGTTGTTTTCAAATATACCAAAAATATCGCACCTAATTTCAGGTGCCATAATCTAACATATAGCTAGATTCAGGTACATGTGTGTATCTTTGCGGCGGCGTAGCGTATCGTATTTACACTACGCCGCCGTAAGTCAGAGAGGCAAGTGCTGTATTCACAAAGCACTTGCCTCCTAAGTTACGGCGGCGTAGCGTGAATGGCCAGGCATAAGCGCGCCTAATTTAAATGAGGATGTGGGTGGCGTGTTTTATGTAAATTACTTGTGACCTGACGTGATTGACGTTTTTTTACGAACGGCGCATGCGCCGTCCGTGTACATATACCAGGGTGCATTGCTCCAAACTACGCCGCAAGGACGTATTGGTTTAGACTAGAACGTAAATTACGTCCAGCCCCATTCACGGACGACTTACGCAAACAACGTAAAATTTTCAAATTTCGACGCGGGAACGACGGCCATACTTAACATTGACTAGGTCAGCGATTTGTTCAACTAACTTTACGCCGGAAAACGCCTTACGTAAACGGCGTATCTTTACTGCGACGGGCGCACGTACGTTCGTGAATCGGCGTATCTAGTCATTTACATATTCTACGCCAAACTCAACGGAAGCGCCACCTAGCGGCCAGCAAAAAAATTGCACCCTAAGATACGACGGCGCAGGCCGTCATATCTTAGCTAGGTTTAAGTGTATCTCAGTTTGAGAATACACTTAAACTTAAGGGGCCAGATTCACGTAGCTCAGCGGATCTATAGATCCGCTCGATCTACGTGAATTAAGATCCGCTCCCGCAAGTTTAGGAGGCAAGTGGCTAATTCACAAACCACTTACCTCCAAACTTGCGACGGCGGATCCTAAATCCCCCGGCGGAATTCAAATTCCGCGGCTAGGGGAGTGAACTATTTAAATCAGGCGCGTTCCCGCACCGATTTAAATGCGCATGCGCCGTCCGGGGAATTTCCCGGCGTGCATTGCTCCCACTGACGCCACTAGGACGTCAGTGGTTTCGACGTGAGCGGGACTTGCGACGCGCATGTTCGTTAATCGGCGTACGCAAACTACGTTGGAAAATTCAAATTCGACGCGGGAACGCCGGCTATACTTAACATTGGCTGCGCCTGCTAAAAACAGGGGTAAGTATACGACGGGAAAACCGCTACGGAAACTACGTAAGAACACTGCGACGGGTCCGCGTACGTTCGTGAATTTGCGTATCTCGCTGATTTACATATTATTTATCGTAAATCAGCGGGAACGCCCCCGGCGCCATTTTTAAATGGAAAAAAAGATCCGACAGTGTAACACAATGTAACACTGTCAGATCTAGCCCTATCTATGCGTATCTGATTCTATGAATCGGGCGCATAGATAGGACCAGTGTAAGTCAGAGATACGATGGTGTATCTGTAGATACACCGTCGTATCTCTTTGTGAATCTGGCCCAAGATGGCTTAGATTCCGAGTTACGTCGGCGTATCTACTGATACGCCGGCGTAACTCTCTCTGAATCTGGCTAATAGTAAACAAATTCCTGACATCCTATTTATTGCCACAAAGCTTGCAGTGTTTTTTCTGGAATGAAAAATAATTGTTAATTTTAATTTAAAAAAATGTAATTAAAACTTTTTTTTATAGAGTTTGTTGTCTTTGCAAGTTGGTCGCTTTACCCTGTACTGTGGTCAATATACTGTACATAAAGAATAAAAAAAAATGATAAATAAAAAGCAACTTTTAATTCAGGGAATTCAGGAAAAACGAATTGAATATGGCTTTTTCATCAATAGTGATTTATTTCATATACCGTGATTTTTTTTTTAACAGATCTTCAATTATCCAGCAGTTCGGATTCCTGCGGTATAACCAGCGAGGTAAGGCATCAGCATCAGAAGCATTGGGAGATAAGTGAAGGGGTCGGTCGGCTGTGTGCTTTAGGCAAATCCCCAAAATGTGTTTGGCTAATTTAAGCATTACCTTGCCCCCCTTTGTAGGTACCTCCCCCCCTATAGAAAAAGTTTAGCAGAGTTTCATATGAGGTTGCAACCGCTACCGCCACTGCTGCAGTGTTCAATTGTGGGAACATTCGTCAGTGAATATATACCAATTTGGATGCAAAGTAGTAGAGATGAAGATCTGGTAGCGCCAGTCCTCCCCTGTCAACCGGCAATTGTAAGACATCCAAGGAGACCCTAGCTGCCTTGGAGCCCCACAAGAAAGAGCTCACCAAAGAGTTAATGTATTGGAATGTTTTTTTTTTTTTTTTTTTATATATACATACAAAGAGAGAGCATACAAAAATAAGAAAATAATCTTACATAGATTAACTCTACCCAATAGTGTAAGTGGTAGATCCTTCCATTTTTGTATTCTGTCTCTAAATGTCCTAATTATGGGCTATAGGTTTATATCTACAAACGATTCAATGACCATTTAAATATATTTATTCCCAAATATTTAAACTGCGAAGAAACAGCAAGGGGCAGGGGCGTACCTAGAACATTTGGCACCCGGGGCGGATCCAATATCTGGCACCCCCCGGTAAAATGTAAAAACACCCCACTGTGCCCCCTGCATCCTTCAATATCTCTTTGTCACTACTGTGTACCCCCTCTCCACAACTGCACCACGGGACCCCTTTACATTTCACAGCTCCCTGCACCCCTTTACATTACACTGCACTTCTGGACCCCTTTACATTACACAGCACCCTGCATCTCTGGACCCCTTACATTACACAGCACCCTGCACCTCTTTACATTAAACAGCACCCTGCACCTCTGGACCCCTTTACATTACACACCACCCTGCACCTCTGGATCCCTTTACATTACACAGCACCCTGCATCTCTGGACCCCTTTACATTACACAGCACCTCTGGACCCCTTTACATTACACATCACCTCTGGACCCCTTTACATTACACAGCACTTCTGGACCCCTTTACATTACACAGCACCCTGCACCTCTGGACCCCTTTACATTAAACAGCACCCTGCACCTCTGGACCCCTTTACATTACACAGCACCCTGCACCTCTGGACCCCTTTACATTACACAGCACCCTGCACCTCTGGACCCCTTTACATTACACAGCACCCTGCATCTCTGGACCCCTTTAAATTACACAGCACCCTGCATCTCTGGACCCCTTTAAATTACACAGCACCCTGCACCTCTGGGCCCCTTTACATTACACAGCACCCTGAATCTCTGGACCCCTTACATTACACAGCACCCTGCACCCCTTTACATTACACTGCACTTCTGGACCCCTTTACATTACACAGCACCCTGCATCTCTGAACCCCTTTACATTACACTGCACCTCTTGACCTCTTTACATTACACAGCACCCTGCACCTCTGGACCCCTTTACATTACACAGCATCCTGCACCTCTGGACCCCTTACAGAACCCCCTCAGAATACAGAATCCCCCCTCATATACAGAACCACCCCCTACAATACAGAACCCCCCCCCACAATACAGAACCCCCCCTATACAGATACCACCCGCCTACAATACAGAACCCCCCCCCCAGAATACAGAACCCCCCCCCAGAATACAGAACCCCCCCTATACAGATACCACCCCCCTACAATACAGAACTCCCCCCACACAATACAGAACCCCCCAGAATACAGAACCCCCCTCATATACAGAACCCCCCCCCCTACAGATACCACCCCCTACAATACAGAACACCCCCCCCCCAAAATACAGAACCCCCCAGAATACAGAACCCCCCTCATATACAGAACCCCCCCATACAGATACCACCCCCTACAATACAGAACACCCCCCCCCCCAAAATACAGAACCCCCCAGAATACAGAACCCCTCTCATATACAGAAACCACCCCCTACAATACAGAACACCCCCCCCCACAATACAGAACCCCCCCAGATATACAGAACCCCCTCCTATACAGATACCACCCCCTACAATACAGAACATCCCCCCCAATACAGAACCCCCCCCAGAATACAGAACCCCCCCTCATGTACAGCACACCCCCCCTCATATACAGAACACACCCCCCCTTACAATAGTGCACACACCCCCCTTGCCTTCAGACCCATAATGCCGTCAGACAGATGATCATCAGCGCGCCGCGTGTTACACTGTCTACACACACAGGCAGCACAGCACAGGGGGAAGCGGCTGCAGCTTCACGCTCCTCGGCGGTGTGACTGTCAGTGTCAGACAGTCACAGCCGTATCTATCAGAGCCGCGGGCGCTGCGCTGCCACAGAGAAGGGGATAATTGCGGTCCGGTATGGGTTCGGCTCGCACGAGTCACACCCCCCCCTGAAAAGCCACGCTTCAGCTGTGTCTTACCATAGACTGCCGCTAGCGCTGCCTCCCTGTTCCCGTGCGACGCGCCATCATCATGCCGCACGCTAAGTAGTCCTCTTCATTCGCGGAGGGGTTGCGTTGGCCTGACACCCCCCCAGTGTGTGGCACCCGGTGCGGCCCGCCCCCTCCGCCCCATGCTTAGTACGCCTCTGGCAAGGGGACATTGGGCAGGTAGTATTAGATTAGGTTGTGGGTCTAGTGGGAATAATGTTGACTTAGACCAATTGATACGGAAGCCTGAGTCATTTCAAAATTCTTGTATTACTGAAAAAGCAGTAGGGATGTATCTGGATCTCCCAAGTATAGGAGCATATCGTTTGCGTATAATGAAACACGCTCCTCTAGACCCCCCACAAACACGCCCCTAATACCGTCATCCTCTCGAAGTCTAGCAGCTTGTGGTTCAATGGCCATTGCAAACAGGAGAGGAGACAACCTCGTCCAGTCCCCCTAGGTATTCGAGTGTCCAATATAAGTCCATTTACTCTAATACTGGCCCTGGGGTCGTTATATAGAAGTTTTACCCATGAAATGAATTTAGGCCCATATACCAATCTAGCCATAAGGGAAAAAGAGGTGTCCCCACTCAACCGAGTCATAAGCTTTTTTGGTGTCTAATGATGCTATCACCCTACTGCCTGTATTTGTAAGGTACCTGTGATAGGTAGTGTCCGAAGTGGAGCTTGTGTGCTGAGGATTCAGGCGAAAACTTAGGCAGATCAGGTTGGCAAAAGATCAGGTAAAGCGGTACACGATCGATATCCAGAGAGTGGTCAGGCAGGCAAAGGTCATACACGAGCTGGCGGTGAAGTACAAAATCAGCAGGCTAGAGAGAAGTCAGGAATTCAGGCAGAAGTTCATTTACGGTATTCAGAGTCACAAAGCAGTCACAACACGCAGGGAGCTAGTCCACACAAACGGGCGCTGAGAGACAGGAAGTGCCACTATTTATGGGCTGCTTTAACTGTAGATTGTCCACAGCTGGTAGTGAGTCCAAGGTAATGCATCAAACTGAGAGAACATAGCCATAACTCCAGAGCTCCTCCGTGGCACAACAAGTAAGCTGTGGGGCCAGGACCATCCCAGTTCGAAATACACCCAGGTACATGACAGTATTAAAATTTGTAGACTGACGTAAACCTTCTAAGATTCATTTGAGTACTTCTCCCAGATATAAATACCGTTTGGTCAGAAGGTACATGACAGTATTAATATTTGTAGATTGACGTAAACCTTCTAAGATTAATTTAAGTACTTCTTCCAGGAATAAATACCGTTTGGTCAGAATCTATCAATTTTGTGATTACCGATTGCAGCCTATTGGCCAAAATGTTGACATCAGAGCTAATTAAAGAGATACCATTCAGCAGGGAATCTGTCCAAACCTGGTGACTTACAGGGTTTGAAAGAGGCAAGGGCAATGCCTATTTCTCCCTGTGTTATCTTTTTCTCAAAAATGTTACTATCCTCTAAACTCAAGGTGGTCAGTGCCATAGCATCTAAATAAGATGCTATTTCTTGATCCATTTGTTGAGTCTGGGATTGCTAAATTGTCTCATAAAACTCAGTAAATGTATTCAGGATCCCTTGAGGTTCCTGAACTATAGTGCCCTCCGAATTTTTAATTTGCATTTCTGAAACCGGGGTATAAGCAGGTTTCTCCAAAAAAGCCAACAAGTGCCCACACTTGACCACAAAAACTCAAAAATGTTACGGCTTTGGTGTAGTTGTTTTTTAGTATTCTGTTCTGTTAGTAATAACCTATAACAGTGATGGCGAACCTTTTTGAGCCCGAGTGCCCAAACTGCAACACAAAACAATTTTTTTTTCCGAAGTGCCAACACTGTAATTAAACCTGAATACCAAGGTTTTGGTTTAGAAAAAACAACTCGTACACTTGTCCAAACTAATTAACAGCCTTTGTTTTAAAAGAAAAACACAATAACAGAGCTTTCTATTAAACAATTTTTTTTTATTGAAAAAAATCCCAACAACTGTACTCGTGCATGTATTTTTGGATAAGGATACATTTGCTGATCGCTGGTAAGGATGCCTTTACAGGTCCTATAATGTCTCATTTCATCCTGCCATGTCTTGTAGGTATAAGGCCTCGTACACACGACCGAACATGTCTGCTGAAACTGGTCCGCGGACCAGTTTCCGCGGACATGTTCGGTCGTCTGTACGGCCGACCGGACAATTTTCCGGCGGATCGGACAGTTTTCAGCGGACAAATGTTTCTTAGCATGCTAAGAATCATGTCCGCTGGAAGCCTGTCTGTCGGACATGTTCGGTTGTCTGTACGACTCACCGAACATGTCCGCTCGGCTGAAAGCCCTCGCATGCGTCAAAGTGATTCGACGCATGCGTGGAAGCATTGACCTTCCAGGGTCGCGCACGTCGCGGCGACGGCGTGGCCACGTCACCGCGTTCGCTGTCCGCGGGAAATATGGTCTGATGGTGTGTACAGCCATCAGACCAAAATCCGCCAGCGGACATGTCCGATGAAAACGGTCCGCGGACCGTTTTCATCGGACATGTCCCGTCGTGTGCACAAGGCCTAATAGGTAAAGCAGGAAGATATATATTCCGCCCCATAGGGCATCAATTTGCGTTTTTTTTACAGCGCTGGACAGCAGGGTGCAATCCGCATACCCTCTCTGTCCAGTACTGCAAGTGAAAAAATGGGAAGAAAACGGGATTTAGCTGCATCCTGTGTCTCTCACTAGTGAGAGTGTCACAGAAAGTATAGCAGCGGCCATTTTCTTGTAGCCTTGGTGTCAACTCTCATTGACGTCCTGTGCCAGGGTCATGCCATGGGCCCAAAGTTCGTCCTGTAGCCATTGAACATTCATGCGCCATTGTTTTTCTCCATGGCCAGCATTTAAGTCTAGATTGACTTCCACCGGTGAGTGATCCGATAAAGCTCTCGACAGGTGTCCGATGTTGATTATTAGTGGAAGGCCCTCCATTGTGGAAAGCAGCATATCTATTCTCGACAGTTTCTTATGTGTCTCCGAGTGGCGTAAATATTCTCTGACTCCAGGATTTTTATGTTGCCAAACATCAGTGAGTGAATAGCTCTCCAGCCAGAAAGCACCTGAGATACATCCATGCCTGTCCAGAGTCACATCCGACACTGCAATAAAATCCCCCCAAAAATAGTACAGGCCCCTTTGCTATCGTTACAGCCTCTGTCAGAACCTCCTCCAATATTGGGAAAGAAAATGGAGGTGGGATATAAACACACACCAACGTTAAAGCGGGGGTTCACCCTATAAAATTTTTTTTTTTTTTATTTCCCTCTAGCATAAAATTAGGCATAGTAGCGCGAGCTACAGTATGCCTGTATTTATTTTTTTAGCCCCGTACTCACTGTACAATCGTATATTGAAGATTCCGACTCCCCGCGGGGAATGGGCGTTCCTATCCAGAGGGAAGGTGATTGACGGCCGGCTCTGGCGCGTCACGCTTCTCCGGAAATAGCCGAAATAGGACTTGGCTCTTCACGGCGCCTGCGCATAGTCTGTGCGCAGGCGCCGTATAGCGCCGTGAAGAGCCGAGACCTACTCCGGCTATCTTCGGGGAGCGTGACGTGCCAGAGCCGGCCGTCAATCACCTTCCCTCTCCATAGGAACGCTCATTCCCCGCGGGGAGTCGGAATCTTCAATATACGATTGCACAGTGAGTACGGGGCTAAAAAAATAAATACAGGCATACTGTAGCTCGCCCTACTATGCTTAATTTTATGCTAAAATGTTGTTATGGAGGGTGAACCACCGCTTTAAGCACACATTAAAGATTGTACAAACCAAGATGGCATATCTGCCCTTAGTATCAAGCTTGATATGTAAGATATGAGCAGCCACCTTGACAAGTGTAGATAAGATGTCCCACCTTGTTTTGTGTCTGCCCGCCCAGGAGTACTCACCATACCCCTTGCTATTAACTAAGTTAATGAGACCACACATAAATTGGAGTACAAATTACCATAGCAGCCTTTTTATTAAGAAAAACAACTTATCGGCCTGTTGGTCTTATGACGGTACCCAGAATTCCAACTTGTTCCACTTGTAACACTGTGGGACCTTTTACCATACCAGGCCGCCAGCCGTGACACACCAGCTCGGAGACAACCCACACCCACAGTTCAACCATTACCGTATTCCAGCCAGGGCAGCCATCAGGAATTATGGGGCCCTTTACACAGCTTCAGGCATGGGCCCTCCTGGATCAGAGAACTGGGGGGAAGGGGGTGGTGCCGCCTGAAATTGAGAAGCGGGGGGGGGGGGGGGGCTGCCGCGAATTGAGAAGCGGGGGGGGGGGGGGGCCTTTACAAACAAAAAAAAAGACGAAATAAAGAAAATTATATATAAAAAAAAGGGGGGTAGCCATCTGGGGACCTCTGGGCCCTCTAATAAAAATAAAAAATAAATTAAAAATATATATATATTTTTTTTTTTAAAAAGGGGGGTTGCCATCTGGGGCCCTGGGGACCTCTGGGCCCTTTAATAAAAAAAAATATGTATATATAGATATATATATCTATATATATACACAAATTATTATTTTTTTTATAAAAATAAATTACAAAAAAAGGGGGGTTGCCATCCGGGACCTCTGGGCCCTGTAAAAAATAATAAAAAGAAACCTCTGGGCCCTTTAATAAAAAAAAAATAAAAAAAATATATATAAAAAAATAAAACAAACATTTATAAAAAATATAAATAAATTAAAAAAAGGGGGTTGCCATCCAGGGCCCTGGGGACCTCTGGGCCCTTTAATAATAATAAAAAATAAAAAAATAAACATTTATAAAAAAATAAACATTTATAAAAAAATAATAAAAAAGGGGTTTGCCACATGGGGCCTCTGATCCCTTTAATACAAATATTAAGGGGGGGGGGGACTTCCTGCTTGTCACCTGTCCCTTCTCTTCTGTCCAGGAGACCCCACCTATCCCTTAACTAACTACCACAAACCCCTCCTCATCCTGTTGCTCCAACCAATCCACCTCTCCCCCATTCTCCACCTACAATCCTTAACCCCACAGTTGCTTCCCCTTCTCACACCGTCATGCCGGCCCTGCACTATCTTTCATTTTATTTTCTCTCGCTCCAGGGCCTTACTTTTTTGTTACCAAAATAGCTGCTCCTCTAGAATATGTGGAGAATTCCACATGAATAACATTTATAATGTTTGCTTTTTTCAAAGATAAGACTCTGGAGCCCTGTAAACGAGTCACCTGTAATAGGACTGTATGGGGTTTGTACCGCTTAATATAATTAAATACTAAAGATCGCTTCACCTTTAAGTTTAGGTTTACCTTTCACCTCACATTCCATGATAATAAGCTTATTTTGTTAGCCATGAATACATATATACAAAAGGCATAAATCCACAGGATAGATAGCAAATGAGCAACTTATTAACAATATAGGATCTTAGTTCACTCTGATAATCTCTTACTAGCACAGCATTCAGCGTGGCCTGTATAGACATAAGCACAAAAAGCATAATATTATAGCACACATCACAAAACAATAAAAAACAAACACCCAACCCCTCCCTCCCTGCACACAACCCCGACATGTTGAGTGCCTGTATCCCATAACTGAAAATTACCTTGGGGGTCAAGGGTCTTTCAGGAAAAAAAAAAGGAAGAAAAATAGGATCTGCATATCAGTACATAGCGGCCCGGAAAAGAGTAACGTCCTGTAGAGCAGCAAATGTTCAGAAAATGCACACACGAGCATATAAAACTACCCGCTGAGTAAACTGATGAGGCGGCACTGATAGTTGTCACTGATGGGCACTGATAAGCGGCACTGAAGGGCACTGAGAGGTGGCACTTATAGGCAGCACTTATAGGCGGCACTGATTATGAGGCACTGATTGGCAGCACTTACGGGCAATGATCCCCCCATTAAGTATATCGATGCACTTGCTCCTGATGAGTGGATAGTCCATGAAACGTCGTTGAGCTTAACTTCATAATTATGATTCTAGATGGTTTTATTGCTTTCTCAACCCTGATACAATCTCAAACAGGAGCAGGAACTTCTTTTATGCGACAAAAGCACATAGGACTGCCCATTGTAGTGAATGGACTGCCCTATGCGCGACACACCAAAATGCATTTAAAAAATCCTAAACGGGAACATTCATTTAGGCTACGCGAGATGTGAATGGGGCCTGAAGGTAAAAAGCACCAAGACTTTAGAAACCCGTTAGCCTCTTGCGGACTGCCCACCCACAATATATTGTAGACGTGCGGTCCATATAGGAAAAGCGGCACACTGGTACGCCTGATTCCGGGTTTAGGGCATGCACAAATGCATGCCCCCCTCGCCAAAACCCACTGTAAATGTACACAGGTTGTTTTTTTCCCTGCTTTTATTGGTTGAACTAGATGGACTTTTTTAAACCAGACTAACTATGTAACTGTGTAATAGTGAGAGCTTATCAGCAGCAAAATGATTAATGGCTGGGACTTGCTGATCGGCTGTGTCCAATCACAGCCCAGAGCTCTATGTTGACAATCAACACAGGGCTCTCTAAAGAGGGAATGCTCTCTCTGTTTCTTATCCCTGCAAGGCAGGGACAAGTAACATAGATCTTTAGTAAAAAGCAGCACATAATACGTACATTAACACTTGTTAGGCACCCTTTAATCGCCCTAGATGTTAACACTTTCCCAACCAGTGTCATTAGTACAGTGACAGTGTATAGCAGTGGTTCTCAACCCTTCTAGTGCCGTGACCCCTTGATAAAATTTCCCAAATTGGGGGGACCCCTAACAGTAAAAAAAAAATTGTAGCATGGTTTGTCAGCACCCAAAGCAAGACAAGTAATTTGCACCCCTAACCCATGGACATTTAGCGCTCCCTGAGTCCCTTCCACTTACAGTATTAAAACCCCTTATGGTATATTTTCGGATGTACTACTCTTTCTTTCTTTCCCTTTTATCTCTCTCTATCCAAATTTTTTGCCCCCCCCCCCCCCCCCCATTCCTCTCTCTAGCCATATTTATTGTTCTTTCACTCCCTTTTTCTTTGTTCCAGCCCTCTTTTCCTTTCCCTCCCATGTATTCTTTATTTATATTCCTTCTCTTACTCCTTGGTGGGATGGTGGGATGAGTGGATTAAGTGCTCTTGAACAAGGTCACCTGCTGATCTGAGAACAGTTGTGAGGACTTTTAATGGCAACTATAATCACAGGTAGTGTTACTCACTGTGCCTCCAACTTTGTGGCATGTCGAAGCAGTGGCACCTAGGCCGGAATCAGAAAATAGGGTCTCCTCCAGCCCCTCCCACTTCACATTCCTCACCAGTCAGCTGACCTCTAGCCTCTTCCCCCCCCACCCATGCCGTGAACTTAGTGGGTGGCTGAGAAGAGGCTGAGTGGAAGGCCACGGGCTCCAGGGACGGCCCAGCTGGCCGGCCACAAAAAGGCAGGGAGAGTGGTGCGAGTTTCAAGAACAGCCCAGGATTCGGGGACCCCTGGCAAATCATAATTTGACCCCCGAGGGGGTCCCGACCCCCAGGTTGAGAACCATTGGTGTATAGTATTAGCACTGACCACTGTATTAGTGTCACTGGTGATGTCAGTTTCAGCTAGTCTACCTCCCACACAGTAATGCAAGGCTTTCTCCCTGGTGTGGAGAAAGCTTCTTGAGGGGGGAGAGGGCGAGCAGGAGTGTCAGGACACCCACTAACACACAGCTCCTTTCTCTATCTGCAAAGTAGAGAGTGTCCTGACTTGCCTGTTTCCCCCTCCCACCTCAAGAGGCTCTCTCCACACCAGGGAGAAAGCCTTACATTACGGTGTTGAGTTACAGACAGAAGAACAGGAAGTGAGGATTTCTCAGAAGAAATAAGGACATAAAAGCAAAATGGAAGGATGAGGTAAGTGAAGGAGGACTGCACTGAGGTAAAGGAAGCTCTTTAGGAAAAAAATAATTTCCTTTACAACCCCTTTAAGGTAAACTACATGTATTGGATCCCTGTGTATATTGATCTCCAAAGACTAGTCATATTTCTATTTTCCTTGCACAGGAAGAAGACTCCGGCGGTAATGATGGCAATCAAACACAGAACTTTGCTGAAAGTAAGCATGAGCTCCTACTCACATCGAATGTCCTTACAGTATGTTGACCAGCCTTATGTAGGACACACCCCATCCCACGCCCTCTTAAAGGAGAATTGTACAAAAAACAAGATTGGTTAAACCCACCAAGGGGACCTAGCTCCTGGGAGAACCACCAACAACCAACCAGGTTTGAGCACCATACCCTAGATGAGCCCCCAATTCTTTAACAATCTGTTTAATCCTTGACCCCCCAAAGACCCCCTGACTCGCAAGCTCTTGCGACAAACATGCAACATTAAAGTTTATTTTTTATTGTGTTTTTATTGTGGAACCTTGGATTACGAGCATAATCCGTTCCAGGAGAATTCTCGTAATCCAAAGCACTCGCATATCAAAGCGAGTTTCCCCATAGAAGTCAATGGAAACAAAAACAATTTGTTCTGCATTTGGCCAGAGGTGGTGGGGTGCCAGAGACCCTCGGAAATGATCGGGGACAGCTTGGCTGACCTCGGAAAGGCTCGGAAACACCCGGGAACTGAGTATTTCCGAACGGCTCTGCTCGGCTTCTGCGCCCCCACCCCTCAGGCCAAATGCGGTACTGCACACCCAATTAGCTTGAATTCTGCTCGTTTTGCGAGACAACACTCGCAAACCAAATCATAATAAAAAAAAAAAAGTTGCTTGTCTTTCAAAATGCTCGCTAACCCACGTTACTCGTAAACCAAGGTTCCACTGTATTAGAAAAACCGCAAAACACAAAAGAACTGTCCCCCACCCAAAATTCACCCTAAACCCAGACTCCTAAACTCCTTTTTGGAAAACCGATCACAGATAGCAAAACTAGGTCCTTTCACTTCTGAAAAACGGAGTGGGTCACCTTTGTCGCCCGTACTATTCAATATTTATCTCAGCCCCCTTCTAGAAATCATCAGTAACCAGAATTTACTCTACCATTCCTACGCGGATGACACCCAACTCTATTTCCGTATCAGCAATAAAAAGGATCATTATCTCGGACTAGAGAAATGCCTTACTCTGATAGAGAATTGGATGACGGAGAGTTACCTTAAACTCAATGGATCAAAAAGAGAACTTCTCCTGTTTCACGCCAACCGAAAAAGACAGCCACGACAACATGGACACCCCCGTCCATTTTGAGACAAATCATCGTCCCAAGCACCAAAGTCAAAATTCTTGGAATCACTTTTGACTCCGACATGACAATGGAAGCACAAATAAGTTCAGTAGTCAGCGGATCCCACCATCTGCTGCGCCTACTACGTAGACTCATTCCCTTTATCCCGAAAGAAGACATTGCAGTCGTGGTGGGAACAATAATCAACTCCAGACTCGACAATGCTAACGCCCTCTATCTCGGACTCCCAAAATACCAAATCGCTCGTCTACAAGTCGTCCAGAACACGGCGGCACAACTTGTAACAGGAAAAAAAACATGGGAATCAATCTCTCCCTCCGTTAGGTCCCTTCACTGGCTGCCCGTAAAAGACCGAATTACGTTTAAGGCACTCTGCCCGACGCCCAAATGTGTACAAAACAGTGCACCCCAATATCTATGCGAAAAATTAAAATGTCACAACCCAAACCGCGTCCTGCGATCTACCAACCAAAATCTACTCCAAATACCTAAGGCCCGATACAAGTCCAAAGGAAAAGGACGATTCGCAGTCCAAGGACCTCGACTATGGAACACTTTACCAACCAGCATCCGATCGGAAAGGGAATCATCTGGCCTTCAGAAAAAAACTCAAAACCCATCTATTCTGAAGGCAAAAAATAGTCGGAAATGGACACCAAGCACCTTGAGGCGATTCAGTTCGCATGTGTAGCGCTATACAAGTTTCTCACTCACTCACTCACACGGTGGGAGGGAGGGAAACTCTTCACTTCAGCTGAACTTTCCAGAATGACTACACATCAACCATTGCACTGAACAACTCTTGTTGCGGTCCACCCTGACCATCTGACCCCTCAGCCACCAATCAGGTAAGTTACGCCCCTGCCACACTAACTACAGGGTTTGTTAACCCTTCTCTGACCTGTTCCTCCCATAGTCACGCCGATCCTTCGCCTATTGTCTCTTCTCCGGATCGCACTTTTTCTGTATGCATCTAAACATAGCATATCAGATGCCCTTGTGAATGAGCCCTAAGACAGCACCTGCCCACAGATTGGCTGCCACGTTGATTGGTTATATGTTGGCCACCTTGTACAGAAGGAAAGACCTGGCGATGGAGCGATTCACAGGTAACAAAGAGCGATTTGGCTCCAAAAGAGGGAGCCAACTTCCCTTCAAATTAGGGACATTTTTAGCGCTATGCTATTCTCTGGGTCATGCAGCTAAAGGTTTATATATTTCTTTAGGACTCCAGTTCTGAGATTTCCACATAGTAGTTTGATTTTCTGCTTCCTCCCTCAAGCCCATAATTTTGGTGTCACATATCAGTGTTGCAATCCTGTTTATTGTATAATGTGGACCTTCCAACAGGGAATGTGACACCATTGCTTGGCTTTGTAATGGCTCCATTGGTCTGGCAGCTTTATAATTTAGCTGGGGAGATCGCCACATTGGAGTCTCTGAGAAAGGAAACCAGCACGTGATTCTGCTTTCCTGCAAACAGACAAAACTAAAATACTGGATTTACCGTATATACTCGAGTATGAGCAGAGTATAAGCCGAGGACCTAATTTTACCACAAAAAAACTTATTGATTTGAGTATAAGCCGAGGGTGAAAATGCAGAAGCTACTTTGAGCGGAAATAAGGGTCAACAATGCCCATTTGCAGCCTGACCTCACTGTGCCCATTTGCAGCCTGACCTCACTGTGCCCATTTGCAGCCTAACCTCACTGTGCCCATTTGCAGCCTGACCTCTCTGTGCCCATTGCAGCCTGATCTCACTGTGCCCCTTGCAGCCAGACCTTACCCTGCCCATTGCAGCCTGACCTCACTGTGCCCATTGCAGCCTGACCTTACCCTGCCCATTGCAGCCAGACCTCACTGCGCCCATTGCAGCCTGACCTCACCATGCCCATTGCAGCCAGACCTCACCGTGCCCATTGCAGCCTGACCTTACCGTGCCCATTGCAGAATTCGATCTGTGTACCCGAGTCTGTGACATAGACGGCGGGCGTGCAGTTTTAAAAAATCGCGCTCCTCCTTGTGCTGTTCCGTGATAGGTGGAACACTCGGTTTCCCAGAAAACACTGTTCAGTGTTCCGCCTATCACGATCGCCCTCTCGTTCGTGATAGACGAAAGGACGAGAGGGTGATCGTGATAGGCAGAACACTGAACACAGTGGGCCGGATTCATGTAGCTCAGCGGATCTTTAGATCCGCTAGATCTACCTGGTTTACGATCCGCCGGTGCAATTTAGCGAGGCTAGTGCATGATTCATAAAGCACTTACCTCGCAAATTGCACCGTTGGATCGTAACTCCCCCCGGCGGAATGCAAATTCCGCGGCTAGGGGGAGTGTACAATTTAAATCAGGCGCGTTCCCGCGCCGATTTTACTGCGCATGCGCCGCCGGCGAAAAAGTCCAGTGCGCATGCTCCAAATGACGTCGCTAGGACGTCATTGTTAGCGCGGGTACGTCAATTGCGGCCATCGGGATTCCCGATCGACTTACGCAAACAACGTAAAAATTTTGAATCTCGGCGCAGGAACGGCGGCCATACTTAACATTAGCTACCCCTCATATAGCAGGAGTAGCTCTCCGCCGGAAAAAGCCGAACGCAAACGACGTTGAAAAAGAGCGACGGGCGGGTGTACGGACGTGAATCGGCGGTTCTCCTCATTTGCATATGCGACGTGTAAAAAAAAGCGACGACACCTAGCGGCCGGCGGGAGATTACAGCCTAAGATTCGACTGGTGTAAGTCACTTACACCAGTCGGATCTAAGGGAGATCTATGCGGAACTGATTCTTATGAATCAGTCGCATAGCTCCGACCGTGGGATCTCACAGATCCGACCGTCGGGTCTCACAGATACGGCGGCGGATCAGGAGATCCGCCGGCGTATCTATTGATGAATCTGGCCCCCTGTTTCCTGGGAAACCGAGTGTTCCGCCTATCACAGAACAGCACAAGGGGAGCGCGATTTTTTAAAACTGCATGGCCGCCATCTATGTCGCAGACTCGGTACACAGATTGGATTCTGCAATGGGCACGGTACTGACTCGAGTATAAGCTGAGGGGGTCTTTTTAAGCCCAAAAAAAGGGCTGAAAAACTTGGCTTATACTCGAGTATATACGGTAAGTAGAATTGTACAAAACATTAATACAGTAAATGGCCAGTGTCTTATATGCTGTATTATTTTAGGGTTGTAGGCTGGATCCATGCAGACATCTGTAGTCTTGCCTGTTGGCCCTTTAAGCTGCACAGCAGAGCTTTCCACCTTGCCGCAGATTTATTTATTTAAATTTTTTTTTTTATTATTGGTATTTATATCGTGCTGACAATTTAAGCAGTGCTTTACACATATATTGTACATGCACATCAGTCCCTGCCATCAATGAGCTTATAATCTAATGCAGGGTTTCTCAATCAGGGTTCCCTGGAACCCTAGGGTTCCTCTAGAGGAAATTGACCATTGCCCAAGGGGTTCCTTGGGCAATGGGCAATTTCCGCCTCTCAGATAAGTTCCCACTGACACAATTGATCTTCAGGGGTTTCCAGATGCCAAAAAGTTATTTATGGGGTTCCTCTGAGTTAGGGGAACAGCAGCAAAAATCCCTCTGTGCAATAGGCTTCTCAATATACTTTTTAGGCTTGGATGGACTAGGGTTGGTTGAGAATGGCTGATTTAATCACTTGCTTCTGAATCACGTACATGTACGTGATCAGCTTCAGGTGGTTTTACTGGGGTTATGGCTGCAGCTATATGCCATAACCCCGTTTTTTTTTTTTTCAGCCGGCAATGTTTAATCCTAGGGCAATCCTAGAGGTTGATCCTGCAGAGGACCGGCGCCTCTCCAGACTCTCCCATACAACCAGGGAGCCCGGTATTCGATCCAGTGGTGCTGCCAAGTTATCCTATAGCTGGCCGAAGACCGGAACGCATTCGTAGGTTATGCACACATGTGTAAATGGTGTTTATACCACACATGTGAGGTATCACCGTGAACGTTATAGTGAGAGCAATAAATATGTATTTAGGTGGCATAAAAATACATGATATATGACAAAAACTATCTTAATGACTCACCCCTGGTTAATCCTGGCTATTTTCCATTATGGTCCTTTGAAAATGACATTTATTATAGGTAAAAATGTAAAAATTGTGTGAAAGTTTCACTTCTGCTTTTCTGCCATAAAAATAGTTTACAATGCTGACAACGTCTTCCTACACGTGTTATAAATATATTATGCATGCTTTATTCTTTTCAACTTCCTTCTGTGATTTCAGCAAATAATCTCTATGGGCCAGATTCTCATAGAATGCGCGTTGGCGTAGTGTAAGCCATTTACACTACGCCTCCACAACTTCCTGGAGCAAGTGCCGTATTCTCCAAGCACTTGCTCCGTAATTTGCGGCAGCGTAGTGTAAATGTCCTGGCGTTAGGCCGCGTAATTCAAAGGGGGCGGCTTGTATTCAAATTAAGCGCGCCCCCGCGCCGATCGAACTGCGCATGCGCCGGGCGGAAAAATAGCCCAGTGCGCATGCTCCAGCTCACGACGGAAAACGTCAATGACGCCGACGTAAGCGTCATTGACGTAAAGTCGTATTCGCGAACGACTTAGTAAAACGACGTAACCGTCGGAAAAAGACGACGTTGACCCGACGCCATACTTAACATGGCATACGGCGGACTGGCGTAAGGTTACCCCTCATATAGCAGGGGTAACCTTACGCTTACGGAAACGACGTAAACGACGCCGACACGGCGCAAATTCGTTCGGGAATTGGCGTATCAGGCTCATTTGCATAGTCAAATGAGAACTGAACGTAAACGCCACCTAGTGGCCAGCGTCGAATTACATCTAAGATCCGACGGTGTAAGTGACTTACACCTGTCGGATCTAGGCCGTATCTATGCGAAAATGATTCTAGGAATCACTCGCATAGATACCCGAGGCCAAAAACAGAGATACGACGGTGTTTCCTGAGATATACCGTCGTAACTCTTTTGAGAATCTGGCCCTATGTGTTAAAAGCAAAAGCACATACACTATATGGCTAATGTACACACGGTCGTTTTTCGGCATGTCCAAAAAACGAAGTTTTTCCAACTTCATCATTAAAAACGATGTTGCCCACACACCATCGTTTTTGAAAAATGATGAACAAAGGGCGGTGATGTACAACACGTACCACGGCACTCTAAAGGGGAAGTTCTATTCTCTTTTGGGCTGCTTTTAGCTGATTCCTTGTTAGTAAAAGTTGATTCGCGCTTTTCTGTCTGTTACAGCGTGATGAATGTGCATACTCCATTATGAATGGTAGTTTTACCTGAGCGAACGCTCCCGTCTCATAACTCGCTTCTGGGCATGCGCGGGTTTAAAACGTCGTTTTAGCCCACACACGATCATTTTTTACAGGCCGAAAAACGACATTTTTCAGAAGCCGAAAAACTATGTGAAGCCCACACACGATCATTTTAAATTACGTTTTAAAAAATGTCATTTTTTTTCATGCCGAAAAACGACCGCGTGTACGCGGCATAACAGTTTGTGGACACCTAACCATCACACATACAGTACATGAGCGTGTTGGACGTCCCATTTCAAAGCCATGGGCATTGGCATGGAGTTGGGCTCCCTTTTTGGCTATAGCAGCCTCCACTCTTTTGGGAAGGTTTTGGTAGGTCTCTAGGAATTTGTGCCCATTCAGCCAAAAGTATAAATATAAAAATGATCTTGCGCTAAAGAAAATACAAACAATTTGCAAACCGCAATATAAGTAAGGTGCAAAGGAAATGATTCCTAAAAGGACTTAATAAAGTGCAATAGTGGTAAAGCCTGACACATCCATGTACGTGCCAGAAAATCAACAAAAAAATCAACAAAAATTATAAAACAGTAAAGGAAGATCAATTATGTGCAAAAGTGCAAAAAAGTGCAAGAATGCAGTGTGTGATATGTTCAAAGGGCCAGATTCACAGAGCAGATACGACGGCGTATCTCCTGATACGCCGTTGTATCTGTTGTTCTATCTATGCGGCTGATTCATAGAATCATTTCCGCATAGATATCCCTTAGGCCTCGTACACACCACCGGATCTATCCGCTGGGATTTATCCGCAGATCAGTTCCAGCGGATAGATCCGGTGGTGTGTACGTCCGAGCGGATATTTTTCCGCGGATATATTTCCGGCCGATGGATTTCCAGCGGATAAAAATTTCTTAGCATGCTAAGAAATCTATCCGCTGGAATCCTGTCCAGCGGATTGATCCGGTGGTCTGTACAGACTCACCGGATCAATCCGTCCGCTCCTCTCCCTCGCATGCGTCGTAATGATTCGACGCATGCGTGGAAGTCTTTATCTTCCAGCGTCGCGCACGTCGCCGCGTCATCATCGCGGCGACGGCGCGACACGTCACCGCGGATGGATTCCGCGCGGATTTCGATCTGATGGTTAGTACAACCATCAGATCAAAATCCGCCAGAGGATTTATCTGCGGGAACGGTCTGGAGGACCGTTTCAAGCGGATAATCCTCTCGTGTGTACGGGGCCCTAGATCCGACAGGTGTAATTGTTTTACACTGTCGGATCTTAAGATGCAATACCGCGGCCGCCGCTGGGGGGAGTTTGCGTCGTAAACCAGCGTCGGGTATGCAAATTAGGAGTTACGGCGATCCACAACGGTTTTTCGCGTTCGCTACGTCGCCGCTAGTCTAGTTTTGGTGCCTTAACTTTACACAGCAATCGTATTGCTGTATAAAGTATGGCCGTCGTTCCCGCGTCGAAATTTAAAAAATAACGTCGTTTGCGTAAGCCGTCCGGGAATACGGAATTAAGCTACGCGCGTCGCCGTTCGGAAAAATGACGTTGTTTCGCGCAAAGCACGGCGGGAGTACGGAAACGGAGCATGCGCGGTAGGTCCGGCGCGGGAGCGCGCCTAATTTAAATGGCACACGCCCATTTGAATTGGCCCGCCTTGCGCCGGACGCCGCCGGCGTGGGTTTTCATCGCAAGTGCTTGGTGAATCAGGCACTTGCGATGAAAAATTGCGGCGGTGTAACGTATCTACGATACGTTACGCCGCCGCTCTTCTATGTGAATCTGGCCCAAAATGTGCAAATAGTTCAATATTGCAATCAATGTTGATGGATGAATATAAAGTCCTAGGAAGTCCCATACAGTAGACTCAAATGGGAGTCCAATCCTCAATTGCTTCAGAAATCTTTATAACTATTTATAACAATGTTTTTCCCATCCGTAATATGTTCTCAATTGAAGTATTGAACCATAGTGGAGATCCTACACCAGTCTCCCAGGACTATCACCTCTGAGATATAAAATCTGGCATGTAAACTTTCCCATCTCTCCTTTACTATTACATCACTGGTGTTCCTGCTTATTAGCGTCCTCCACCTCTCACAACGATCCCCTAGATGGCAGCTTTCCTAAAGGGAAAGGGGAGGGAGGAGGGGGGGGGGCTCCAGCCGGTAGCACAAAAGTGGAAAGCAAGGGAGAGAAAAGCTTCTGATGGTGTAGTACACTCAATATAGACTTTATTAAATAACAGGTTCAAATTGGACTCTTACATCACATAAAATAAAAGCAAGCGGTGTAGTAAATCGGGGGGCGAGGTAAACGCTGTCTTACTTGTCCTTCCGCTATTTCTGGTCTGCGGTGGCCTCGCTTCCTCCCTACGGCGTTACGTCACGTGCCTGGTGACTATTCAGGGGACCCTTCAGTTCCCCTGAAGAAGTCACGAGGCACGTGGCGTAACGCGTATGTACTCTGGAGATAAAACTATAATTCTATTACTCTACAAAACCCTGGTGGCCTCGCTTCCTCCCTACGGCGTTACGTCACGTGCCTCGTGACTTCTTCAGGGGACCCTTCAGTTCCCCTGAAGAAGTCACGAGGCACGTGACGTAACGCGTATGTACTCTGGAGATAAAACTATAATTCTACTACTCTACAAAACCCTAGTTCAACCACATCTTGAGTATGTCACGCGGTTCTGGTCACCAGTCCTCAGGAAGGATGTGCTGGTACTGGAGAGAGTCCAGAGAGCTTATAAGGAGGCTGGAGGCTATAAAGAACAGCTGCAAAACATAACATTTGATCTCCCTGGAGAAGAGACGCTTAAGAGGAGATATGATAGCCATATACAAATATCTAAATGGTGATTCCAGCATAGGGAGGAAACTGTTCAGCCTCAGGTCACTCAAGAAGACATGTGGCCACTCAATGAAGTCGGACTAGAAGCCGTTTAACCTTCAACTGCATAGGTTTTTTTTATTACTATTAGAACAGTAAGGATGTGGAGCTCCCTTCCACACTCTGTGGTATCAGTGGGAAGTTTTGATGGTTTCAAAAAACTTTTAGATGGGCATCTTATTGAACAAAATATATACAGGGATATGGGAAGTAGTAGAGACACAGATACACACACACACACACACACACACAGGTTGAACTGGATGGACTGGTGTCTTTATTTAACCTTACTAACTATGTATATGTACTGTAACATCAGGATGGGGAGTACAGAATACAGCTCACCATCCAAACAAGACCATTCCTACAGTAAAGCATGGAGGGGGGTAATATCCTGGTATGGGGGTGTTTCTCTGTAGAAGGGACTGGAGCACTTGTCAGGATAGAAGGAAAAATGGATGGGGCAAAATACCATCAAATTCTTGAGGAAAATCTGCTGCCCTCTGCCAGAAAGTTGTCAATGAGAAGAAGGTTTACCTTCCAACATGACAATGACCCAAAGCACACAGGAAAAATGAGCACATGGTGGTTGAGGGAGAAAAAGGTGGATGTTCTTGCATGGCCTAGTCAGAGCCCAGACTTGAACCCCATTGAAAATCTGTGGAATGACTTGAAAGTCCACAAATGGTCACCATCAGATTTAACTAAACTTGAGCAGTTCTGCAAAGAAGAGTGGGCAAGTATTGCAAAGTCTAGTAGCTGGATTCAGGTAGGGCGGCGCATCTTTCAGGCGGCGTAGCGTATCGCATATACACTACACCGCCTTAAGTCAGAGAGGCAAGTGCTGTATTCACAAAGCACTTGCCTCCTAAGTTACGGCGGCGTAGCGTAAATGGGGCCGGCGTAAGCGCGCCTAATTCAAATGAGGATGAGTGGGCCCGTTTTATTTAAATGATTGGTGACCCGACGTGATTGACGTTTTTTACGAACGGCGCATGCGCCGACCGTGTATATATCCCAGTGTGCATTGCACCAAAGTACGCCGCAAGGACGTATTGGTTTCGACGTGAACGTAAATTACGTCCAGCCCCATTCACGGACGACTTACGCAAAATTTTCAGATTTCGACGCGGGAACGACGGCCATACTTAACATTGACTAGTCCAGCTATTTGTTCGACTAACTTTACGCCGGAAAAAGCCGTACGTAAACGACGTAAAAAAAATGCGCCGGGCGCACGTACGTTTCTGAATCGGCGTATCTAGTCATTTGCATATTCTACGCCAAACTCAGCGGAAGCGCCACCTAGCGGCCAGCGTAAATATTGCACCCTAAGATACGACGGCAAAGGAGACTTACGCCGCTCGTATCTTAGCCTAATTTAAGCGTATCTGGTTTCCAGTATACGCTTAAATTTAGGGCAGCGTAGATTCAAAGTTACGACAGCGTATCTACTGATACGCCGGCGTAAAGCTATCTGAATCCAGCTATAGATGTGCAAAGTTAGTAGAGACAAATCCCAACAGACTACAGGCTGGAATTAAAGCAAAAGCTTCATGTCACGTCCCTCACACAGGCATTTGTGGTGTAATATCTTTGACTAGTTTGTGGCGCACTCCTGATACAGAGGAGGTTATAAAGGCGTATAGATTTGTTGATTAGTGTCACTCACGCTAACGCGCTCTCCCTCCCCCGCAGGGATAACCACTCAGCAAACACAATAGTAATGTCCATTCACTTTCCCAATGGTGCACGTGCCACACTTGTTAATGATTAGCGCCAGCATGGCAAATATATTCAAATGCATGATATCACATATGCAGTGAGAAAGATAAGGCTTTGTAAGCATGTAAAGTTCCATGAGTTAGAGCTAAGTATACTTAAGATACACTTTGTTACCAAAAGTATTGGGACACCTGCATGAACTTTAATGCCATCCCAGTCTTATAGCCATATTCAGAGAGAGTTACGCCGGCGTATCAGTAGATACGCCGTCGTAACTCTGAATCTGCGCCGTCGTAAATTTAAGTGTATTCTCAAATTGACATTCACTTAAATCTAGCTAAGATACGACCGCGGGCGCCGTCGTATCTTAGCTGTCTATTTAGGCCGGCCGCTAGGGACGTGTACGCTGATTTACGCCTAGAATGCGTAAATCAGCGAGATTTTTAAAATTTACGTTGTTTGCGTAAGTCGTCCGCGAATGGGGCTGGGCGTAATTTACGTTCACGTCTAAACCAATAAGTCTTTGCGGCGTAATTTGGAGCATGCGCACTAGGATATGTCCACGGACGGCACATGCGCCGTTCGTTCAAAACGTCAATCACGTCGGGTCACGATTCATTAGCATAAAACACGCCCACCTCTTCACAATTTGAATTAGGCGCGCTTAGGCCGGCACATTTACGCTACGCCGCTGTAACTTAGGACGCAAGTGCTTTGTGAATACAGCACTTGCCTCTCTAACTTACGGCGACGTAGCGTATATGAGATACACTACGCCTGCCTAACGATAGGCTCATCTACGTGAATCCAGCTATTAGTCTGTAGGGTTCAATATTGAGTTGGCCCACCCTTTGGGGCTATAACAGCTTCAACTGTTCTGGGAAGGCTGTCCACAAGGTTTAGGTCTATGGGAATATTTCACCATTCTTCCAGAAACGCATTTGTGAGGTCAGGTACTGATGTTGGATGCGAAGACCTGGGCCCGGATTCACAAAGCACTTGCACCGACGTATCTCAAGATACGTCGCGTAAGTGCAAATATGTGCCGTCGTATCTGTGCGCCGGACCCACAAACTAAGATATGCCTAAAAATAGGCTTCATCCAGCTGCCGTAACTTGCCTACGCCGGCGTAGCGTGGGCGCATATTTAGGCTGGACGCATTGGTGGCGCTCCCATTGAGCAGCCATTCAAATATGCAAATTAGGAAAATACGGCGATTTAGAAACGTAAGTGCGCCCGATGCAGGCTACGACTGGTGCGCGTAAGTTGTACGTTCGACGTAAAGTTATGCCCCATAAAGGAGGTGTAACCCAGCAGCAGACATGCAAAGGGCTGCACCAAGGAATACAAGCCGGTGTATTTTACGTTGGACGTGAGTCTGGCTGGGCCTAGGATACGTTCAGGGCGTAGGCAGTGATCCGGTGTATCTTAGGTAGTTGTTTTTCCGATGTGGTTGTGAGCATGCGCAGGGGGATGCGTCCACGGCACGACGCATGCACAGTTTGTTAAACGTACTTGTCTGGAGCTCGGACCATCATTTGCATGGGGTCACGCCTCATTTGCATGGCTCACGCCCACTTCCACCTACGCCGACTTACGCCTTCGAAACCCAGCGCAGTTTTGGCAGCATTGGCTTTGTGAATTCCATGCTTGCCTTTCTGCGCTGCGTCGGCGTAGCGTATATTATTTGCGCTACGGCGGCGTAATGCGCGCCCGCTCTCTGTGAATCCGGGCCCTGGTCTTTTTGTTTAAACTGTAGCGCAGAGAAATTAAAAACTCTGTGGTGATGAAATACCACCAAAAGAAAAAAAAATTACATCAATTTAATTTAAGTACAGCGTTGCATGTCCGCACAATTGTCAGTAAAGCCCTGTACACACGATCGGATATCTGATGGAATCTAATCCGATGGATTTTTTCGTCGGATATCCAATGAAGCTGACTTTCATCAGTCTTGCCTACACACCATCGGTCAAAAAGCCGACCGTGTCCAAACGCGGTGACGTAAAACACTACGACGTGCTGAGAAACATGAAGTTCAATGCTTCCGAGCATGCGTCGACTTGATTGTGAGCATGCGTGGATTTTTGACCGATGGACTTCCACACAGACGATCGTTTTTTTTTCCATCGGTCTGTTTTCATCAGACAAACCATTCGTGTGTACAGGGCTCAAAAGTAACGAAGTGCCGTATAGTAAAAAATGGGCACAGTGGCGACAATTAATGGCATGGCACAGTGGCGACAATTGATGGGCACAGTGGCGACAATTGATGGCATGGCACAGTGGCGACACTTGATGGCATAGCACAGTGGCGACAATTGATGGGCACAGTGGCTGCGTTTGATGGCATGGCACAGTGGCAAAAAATTGATGGACACAGTGGTGACAATTGATAGGCACAGTGGCAACAATTGATGGCATGGCACAGTGGCGACAATTGATGGGCACAGTGGTGACAACTGATGGCACAGTGGCTGCGTTTGATGGCATGCCACAGTGCCGACAATTGATGGGCACAGTGGCGACAATTGATGGGCACAGTGGCTGCGTTTGATGGCATGGCACAGTGGTGACAATTGATGGGCACAGTGGCTGCATTTGATGGCATGGCACAGTGGCTGCGTTTGATGGCATGGCACAGTGGCGACAATTGATGGGCTCAGTGGCTGCGTTTGATGGGCACAGTGGCTGCGTTTGATGGGCACAGTAGCTGCGTTTGATGGGCACAGTGAGGCTGTTGCTCAAAAAAATTTGAGCACCAGCCGCGACTGCTTCCGGGGGTTTATGCCACCAAAGGGCTTTAATCAAAAGAGCATGACTATGCCCGCCTTTTCTGCCCAGATCCACCATTTACAGAAGTCAGTTGTGGGGAGGGCAGGACAAATGAGAATTACTACTAACAGCAGAGAAATCAGCACAGGGGACACATCCTACTGACTGTAAGTTATTCTGTAGGTAAGTGATACAATCCATTTACATGTTTTGGTTTTCTCTTGATTTTCTTGCAGTATCTCAGAAGCTGCTGGATGAGCTGGAAATGCTGGAAGCGGAGTTCCAAAATAAGGCGGTTCTCTTGGAAGAAGAGGACGCTGAGGGCATGCAGGTACATGGTGGCAGAACATAGTAACACCAGAGCAGTAGAAAAAAGGCTCACAGAATTATTAATATTGTTACTCCCCACGCCTCCCAAAGCTGATGAAGAATTTAGTGCTCGATTTTTCTAGGAGGTGGGCTAAAACAGAGTAATCTTAAGCCCTGCACACACGACCGAGAAACCCGTCTGTTTGAAAACCGTTGGTTTTCCCGACGGGATTCCTGCCAAGCTTGCCTTGAAAAGCCATGTGTACACATGGCCACACAAATGACCCGCCGTTCTTTTCGCGGTAACGTCAAAGACTACGACGAGCCGGCTAAATTACGTTATATGCTACCGCACATGCGTCCAATTTTTATCGAGCTTGCGCAGTTTATTTCCCCTTTAGACATGTGCAGACTGGAATATTTTGTTTCGTTTTTTCGTTTTCGTTTGGAAAATAAATTTATTTAGTTACTCCCGAAAATAATTTTGATTTATTTTGTTTTTCGTTGGGGAATAGCTTTCGTCCGAAAATCCAATAATACTTGGTTTCTGTCGAATGGTCAAAAGAATATTCGCCGGAACGTCGAATCTTTTTGGTTTCTGTCGAATGGTCAAACGAATATTCTACGGAACGTCGAATCTTTACGTCGAATCGTACATTTCCGTTCGAATATTCCGCCTACAAGAATTCTAATGTTGTATGACTAGTAATAATGTCGAATCTATTTTCTCATAAATCGAAATCTATTCTCTGTAATGTCGAATCTATTATTTCTATAGTGTCGAATCTTTTCTCTATAATGTCGAATCTTTTCTCTATGATGTCGAATCTTTTCCCTATAATGTCGAATCTTTGCTCTATGATGTCGAATCTTTTCCCTATAATGTCGAATCTCTCTATATCGAATTTTTACCGCAACGAAAACGAAAATAAAGCATTTTTTATGTCGGATCTTTCGGTTTTCGTTTCTTGCACTTTCGTTATCGTTTGTTAAAACGATAACTAAAAAAACAGAATTTCGGACGAAAATGCATTCTAACGAAAACAAATGCACATGTCTAGTAAGCATACAGACGACCAGTTTTCTCGTCAGGAAACACTCTGCCGGGAATCCCGACGGGAAAATAGAGAGCAGGTTCTCTATTTTTTTTACGGTAGTTTTCCTGTCGGGAAAACTTCTAGGGAGCATACACATGGCCAGGATTCCTGGCCAAAAGCTCTCCTGGCAGTTTTCCTGCCGGGAAATCTGGTCGTGTGTACGGGGCTTTAGGCTATATTCACACGCCCTCACAGGGTCAATAAACAGGAGTGCGTAACACACAGAGGGCAGGGGTCAGGAGTGTGTATTGTACAGAGGACAGGGGTCAGGAGTGTGTATTGTACAGAGGACAGGGGTCAGGAGTGTGTATTGTACAGAGGGCAGGGGTCAGGAGTGTGTATTGTACAGAGGGCAGGGGTCAGGAGTGTGTATTGTACAGAGGGCAGAGGGCAGGAGTGTGTATTGTACAGAGGGCAGAGGTCAGGAGTGTGTATTGTACAGAGGGCAGGGGTCAGGAGGGTGTATTGTACAGAGGGCAGAGGGCAGGAGTGTGTATTGTACAGAGGGCAGAGGTCAGGAGTGTGTATTGTACAGAGGGCAGGGGTCAGGAGGGTGTATTGTACAGAGGACAGGGGTCAGGAGTGTGTATTGTACAGAGGGCAGGGGTCAGGAGTGTGTATTGTACAGAGGGCAGGGGTCAGGAGTGTGTATTGTACAGAGGGCAGAGGGCAGGAGTGTGTATTGTACAGAGGGCAGAGGTCAGGAGTGTGTATTGTACAGAGGGCAGGGGTCAGGAGTGTGTATTGTACAGAGGACAGGGGTCAGGAGTGTGTATTGTACAGAGGACAGGGGTCAGGAGTGTGTATTGTACAGAGGGCAGGGGTCAGGAGTGTGTATTGTACAGAGGGCAGGGGTCAGGAGTGTGTATTGTACAGAGGGCAGAGGGCAGGAGTGTGTATTGTACAGAGGGCAGAGGTCAGGAGTGTGTATTGTACAGAGGGCAGGGGTCAGGAGGGTGTATTGTACAGAGGGCAGAGGGCAGGAGTGTGTATTGTACAGAGGGCAGAGGTCAGGAGTGTGTATTGTACAGAGGGCAGGGGTCAGGAGGGTGTATTGTACAGAGGACAGGGGTCAGGAGTGTGTATTGTACAGAGGGCAGGGGTCAGGAGTGTGTATTGTACAGAGGGCAGGGGTCAGGAGTGTGTATTGTACAGAGGGCAGAGGGCAGGAGTGTGTATTGTACAGAGGGCAGAGGTCAGGAGTGTGTATTGTACAGAGGGCAGGGGTCAGGAGGGTGTATTGTACAGAGGACAGGGGTCAGGAGTGTGTATTGTACAGAGGGCAGAGGTCAGGAGTGTGTATTGTACAGAGGGCAGGGGTCAGGAGTGTGTGTACAGAGGGCAGGGGTCAGGAGTGTGTATTGTACAGAGGGCAGAGGTCAGGAGTGTGTATTGTACAGAGGGCAGGGGTCAGGATGTTTGTATTCTACAGAGGGCAGGGGTCAGGAGTGTGTATTGTACAGGGGTCAGGAGTGTGTATTGTACAGGGGGCAGTGGTCAGGAGTGTGTATTGTACAGAGGGCAGGGGTCAGGAGTGTGTATTGTACAGAGGGCAGAGGTCAGGAGTGTGTATTGTACAGAGGGCAGGGTGTCAGGATTGTGTATTGTACAGAGGGCAGAGGTCAGGAGTGTGTATTGTACAGAGGGTAGGGGTCAGGAGTGTGTATTGTACAGAGGGCAGGGGTCATGAGTGGGGCCTCACCGCGTTAGCGGTAAAGCGACGCTAGTTTTGGGTCGCTAGCAAGGCGCATTTAATCCCCGCTAGCGGCCGACCAAAGGGTTAAACGCGCCCGTGTTGCGGCGCTGCCGAAACGCGTTGCAGACGCTTCGGCAGTGCTGCCAATTCATTTCAATGTGCAGGGATTTTTGGGAGTGGTGTATACACTGCTCCCAAATCGCCCCAAAGATGTTGCTTGCAGGACTTTTTTTCCCGTCCTACAAGTACACCGCCCCAGTGTGAAAGCATTCAGGGAGGCTTGAGAGGCGCTTTATAAACTCTATTTTTAGCGCTAAAACGCCTGAAAAGCGCCTTCAGTGTGAAAGGGGTCTAAGTGTAACAAAAATGATAATACATTGGTGTTATGTGTTAGCAGTAAGTACAATTTAAGGTGAATGTCCCTTCTACTGCAGGGCAGCAAAGACGATAATTCACTGGAGCAGCTTGGTCAGCAATCTGTCCCAAGATCAAACAGCCTCCAAGAAGAGGAGCCACTAAACCACCGACTGGAGGAGCCACTAAACCACCGACTGGAGGAGCCACTAAACCACCGACTGGAGGAGCCACTAAACCACCTACTGGAGGAGCCACTAAACCACCGACTGGAGGAGCCACTAAACCACCTACTGGAGGACCCACCGCTTCTCCAACTTCCAGAAGACCAGCCACCAAACGATCTCCTGAAAAACCAACCACTAAGTGATATTCTGGAAGTCAGGCCACTAAGCAATATTCTGGACAGTGGGCCACCAAATAATTTAGTCGAAGATGGGCTGCCCCAGCCAGAACATGGGCATGTGACCTCTGGACCCAGCACTATAAGGAAAGAAGACCATCAACCGAAAGGTATGTTTGATGGTTGGCAAGCAGACTTTGTTTTAATGAAGTACTGGTTTGGACTCTTTCCAAATTTGTGTGGGTTTCATTCCACAGGCCAAAAATTGGTATGAGAAAAAAAAACTGCCCTGGTTTGAAGAAAGTGCAATACCAACAATGAGGTGACCTTCCATGCAGTCTGTGGACAGGTTCATCTAGTGCCCAGGACAAGGATGCAGAACTGCGCCCCCTCTCCCATTGTTAATGCAAGCCTAATCCTGCGTACACACGGTTGGACTTTCCAACGGGAAAACCTCAGTCAGAAATTCCAACAGAAAAAGTCAGGTGGGGCATACACACGGTTGGAATATCCAACGAAAAGCTCCCATCTGACTTTTTCTGTCGGAAATTCCGACTGTGTGTACGCGGCATTAGAATAGGTTTACTGCCAATGTCCGTTCTCTGTCCACTTTGCTCTGCTGCGCTCAGGGCAGCTTCCCCTCCTGCCCACCCCATGTCCCGGCCCCGCTTCCATGTACTTAGAGTAAGGTTTCTGTCCAAGTTTGCAAGTGTTCCGACATGGCATGCCACCATTGTTCCACTTCCAGGCATCTATACCAGGTGACAAGCGGTGGATGCTTAAACCGAACTCTAGGACCGATGACTTTACATTCTAACATCTGCCCACAGGCAACAGAGCTTCACCCCCTGACCCTTCACTAATACTCAAATAGGTAGATTCAGAAAGAGTTAGGCCGGCTTATCAGTAGATAAGCCGACCTAACTCAGAATCTACGCCGACTTATGTTTAAGCATATGCTCAAACCGAGATACGCTTAAACATATGTAAGATACGACGGCTTGCGCCGTCCTATCTTAGATTGCAATATTTTGGATGGCCGCTAGGTGGCGCTTCCATTGCGGTCGGCGTAGAATATGTAAATGAGGAGATACGCCGATTCACGAACGTACGCCCGGCCGACGCAGTACTTTTACGCCGTTTACGTAAGAGATAGGCCATGTAAAGTTAGAGCTAGGCCCTAGTGGAATAGTAATGTCAAGTATGGCCGCCGTTCCCGCGTCGAAATTCAATTTTTTTTACGTCGTTTG
Source organism: Rana temporaria (assembly GCF_905171775.1). NCBI lineage: Eukaryota > Metazoa > Chordata > Amphibia > Anura > Ranidae > Rana > Rana temporaria. Next base: position 659,270,088 of record NC_053489.1, on the reverse strand, counting down.
CGTAATTCGTCCGTGAATAGCGATTTACGTCCACGTCGAAATCAATAGGCCCGTACGGCGTACTTAGCCGCAATGCACACTGGGAAATGTAGTCGCCCGGCGCATGCGCAGTTAAGAAAAAAACGTAAAGAACGTAAGGTCAAGCACAATTAGCATACAACACGCCCCCCTAACACACATTTGAATTTGGCGCCCTTGCGCCCGCCCGCTTTAGGCTACGCCGCCGTAACATAGCAGGCAAGTACATTGAGAATCATGTACTTGCCTAGCTAACTTACGGCGGCATAGCCTAAACACGCTAAGCTACGCCGCCGCAAGTTTAGGCTCTTGTGTGTGAATCTACCTAAATGTCTCTTATCACTCTTGGTAAATCATCTGTTTGGTCTTCCCCCATGACTGGAGATCACTCTACAGCAGTCATTCTCAAACTTTTCAACAAAGGGGAAACCTTTCTAAATAACTTTCTAGTCTCAGAAAACCACTGCTAAAAATTACTATACCTACAACTTACGATACGTTAGTGTGATGGTCAGTGGGAAGAATGCTCCTTACACATGTAGTCATTGGGAAGAATGGCACCCTTACAGATAGCTAAAAAGATCAATGATGTCAGTGGGAACTTCTCATTGCTCAAGGAACCCCCGAGCAACCTCTGAAGGAACCCTAGGATTTCATGGAACCCTGGTTGAGAAACCTTGACCTACAGTATCCATACCAGGAGACAGGGCTCTTGCACTCCATTCAGACTCTAGTACCAACGCCTTCACATTCTGACATCTGTTCACATTGAACAGAGCTTCACTCCCCTGGCCCATCACTAATACCCAAGACCTCTTCTCACTCTTGGTAGAGCATCTTTTATTCTTCTCCCATGACTGGAAGTTACTCTACGGCAGGGGTGTCCAAACTTTTTTCAAAGAGGGCCAGATTTGATTACGTGAACATGCGTGAGGGCCGACTATTTTGCCTGACATTCTTTGAACCATAAAAATTCGGTCTAAGTGTGTTCGTCTGAGCACTAATACACGGCCCAACAAGAATTCTCTTGCCTTTGTGGCTGTGTGTGGTGAAGAGATGAGCTTGGGTGTGTTATTTGGATATACTGTATATATTTCTTTTGTGGCCCCAACGAATCCCAGAGCGCTGCTTAGGACTAAGGATGAGCTTGGGCGTGTTATTTGGATATACCGCATTTATCGGCGTATAACATGCACAGGCTTACCATTGTCATGAATGCAGCCTCACCATTGCCATGAATGCAGCCTTACCATTGCAACCAATGCAGCCTTACCAATGCAGCCTCACATGTGCCATAAATGCAGCCTTACATTTGCCTGAATGCAGCCTTACATGTGCCATGAATGCAGCCTTACCATTGCAATCAATGCAGCCTTACCATTGCAATCAATGCAGCCTCACATGTGCCATAAATGCAGTCTCACATGAGCAATGAATGAAGCCTTACCATTGCCATCAGTGCAGCCTGAACGATGCCCATCTGCAGCCTCGGAGGGCAGAGGGAGGGGGGCGGGACAAGTGCTGAAAGATTACAAACAGGAGAATCTCTTGTTTACTCTGTGGCCTCTTTAATACAAAGTCCCGCCTCCTATGATAGACAGAACAGTCGTCCAATGGCATCCCAGGAGACGGGACTTCCAATAGAGACGCTGCTGAGTAAACAGGAGATTCTCTTCATGTAATCTGACGGCGCTCGTCCTGCCCCCTCCCTGTCCCCTCCAAGGCAACACCAATAAATACAGTATATATCTTTTGTGGCCCTGGGGGCCACAAACAATATATATATCCAAATCCCCAGGGGGGCCATATTAAATCAACAGGGGGCCGCATTTGGCCCCCGGGCCGGACTTTGGACATGCCTGCTCTACGGTATCTGCACCAGGTGATAGGGCTCTTACACTCCATTCAGATTATAGGACATATAACTTCACATTCTGACATCTGCACACAGGCAACAGAGCTTCACCCCGACCCTACACTAACACCCAAGACCTCTTCTTGGTAGAGCATCTTTTTGGTCTGTGATCATGACCTGTGATGATCCCACCAGTTAACCACTTACCCCCCCGGACCATATTGCTGCCCAAAGACCAGAGTACTTTTTGCGATTCGGGACTGCGTCGCTTTAACAGACAATTGCGCGGTCGTGCGACGTGGCTCCCAAACAAAATTGGCGTCCTTTTTTTCCCACAAATAGAGCTTTCTTTTGGTGGTATTTGATCACCTCTGCGTTTTTTATTTTTTGCGCTATAAACAAAAATAGAACGACAATTTTGAAAAAAATGAATATTTTTTACTTTTTGCTGTAATAAATATCCCCCAAAAATATATAAAAAAACATTTTTTTTCCTCAGTTTAGGCCGATACGTATTCTTCTACATATTTTTCGTATAAAAAAATCGCAATAAGCGTTCATTGATTGGTTTGCGCAAAAGTTATAGCGTTTACAAAATAGGGGGTATTTTTATGGCATTTTTATTAATATTTTTTTTTACTAGTAATGGCGGCGATCAGCGATTTTTTTTTCGGTATTGCGACATTATGGCGGACACTTCGGACATTTTTGACACATTTTTGGGACCATTGGCATTTTTATAGCGATCAGTGCTATAAAAATGCATTGGATTACTATAAAAATGCCACTGGCAGTGAAGGGGTTAACACTAGGGGGCGGGGAAGGGGTTAAGTATGCCTGGGTGTGTTCTTACTGTGGGGGGGGTGGCCTCACTAGGGGAAACACTGATCCTCGGTTCATACATTGTATGAACAGAAGATCAGCATTTCCCCCCCTGACAGGAACGAGAGCTGTGTGTTTACACACACAGCTCCCGGTCCCCGCTCTGTACCGAGCGATCGCGTGTGCCCGGCGGCGATCGCGCCCGCCGGGCACACGCACGGGAGTCGGGGGCGAGCGGGGGGCGCGCGCGCGCCCCTAGTGGCGGCTAAGAGAGAGGACGTCATATTACGTGCTCTCGCCTAGGAGAGCCACCTTGTGGACGTATTTCGACGGTGCGCGGTCGGCAAGTGGTTAAGGATTCTCCCTCATGGGATCACTTCAGGCTCTTAGCTGATTCTCCACCATCCAAGCAGATAAGAGTTGACCAGGCTCACATCTCTTCCACATCCCTGGTTCTTCTCTTCATCTACTTGCAGTAGACCACTGGGAACTTGCTCTACCATCAAGAGTCCACTTTACACAGCAGCCTGAAGTGTCTGGCCCAGTTGTTTCTTTAGGTAACATCGGATCTTGCAAAACACCCAGCTAGGCAAGTCGGATTGAATTTTTATTTAGCCACTTAAGCCCCGGAAGAATTGGCTGCTCAATGACCAGAGCATTTTTTGCGATTGGCACTGCGTCGATTTAACTGACAATTGTACGGCCGAGCGACGCTGTACCCAAACCAATATTTTGTACTCTTTGCTGTAATAAATAGCTCCAATTTATTTGTTTTTTTAAAAAGCAAATTTTTCCCTCAGTTTAGGCCGATATGTATTCTTCTACATATTTTTGGTAATAAAAATCGTAAAAAGCACATATTTATTTGTTTTGCGCAAAAGTTATAGGCCCAGATTTACAAAGCACTTACGCCGACATATAACAAGTTACGCGGACGTAAGTGCAAATGTGCGCCGTCGTATCTGTGCGCCAGACCCACAAACTAAGATGCGCCTAAAAACAGTCTACACCCCTCCGACGTATCTTGCTTACGCCAGTGTAGAGTGGGCGCACATTTAGGCTGGGAGCATGGTGCCGCTCCCATTGATTAGTCATTCAAACATGCAAATGAGGGAAATACGGCGATTCACGAACGTGCGTGCGCCCGACGCAGGCTACGCCAGGTGTGCGTAAGTTGTACGTCCGGCGTAAAGTTATTCCCCATAAAGGAGGCGCAACCCAGCGGCAAAGGTCTGCACCAGGGAACACAAGCCGGCGTATTTTACGTTGGACGTGTGTCTGGCTGGGCGTAGGTTACGTTCACGCCGTACGCAGTGATCCGGCGTAGTTTAGGCAGTTGTTCCGACGTGGTTGTGAGCAGGCGCAGGGGGATGCGGCCACGTCATGGCGCATGCGCCGTTCGTGATACGTATCTGTCTGGCACTCGGCCCATCATTTGTATGGGGTCACGCCTCATTTGCATGGGTCACGCCCACTTCCACCTACGCCGGCGTACGCCTTCGAAACCCACGCCACGCTGGCGCAGCGTTGGGAGCACTGGCTTGCTGAATTCCATGCTTGCCTCTCTGCGCTGCATTGGCGTAGCGTACATTGGTTATTCTACGGCGGCGTAATGTGTGCCGTGCTCTCTGTGAATCTGGGCCATAGCGTCTACAAAATAGGAGATAGATTTATGGCATTATTATTATGATTTATTTTACTAGTAATTGCGATGATCTGCGATTTTTATCGGGACTACGACGTTATGGCGGACATATCGGACACTTTTGACACATTTTTGGGACCATTAGCATTTATACAGCGATTAGTGCTATAAAAATGCACTGATTAGTGTGTAAATGTCACTGGCAGGGAAGGGGTTAACACTAGGGGGCAAACAAGGGGTTAACTGTGTTCCCTAATGTGTGTTCTAACTGTGGGGGGAGGGGACTCACTATAGGAGATTACAGATCGTGGTTCCCAGCTTGTAGGAACTCACGATCTGCATGTCCTCTCCTCTCAGAACAGGGATATATGTGTCCATACACACACGTTCCTGCCACTCGTGCCCGCGATCGCTCGTGGCCCGCAGTCATCACGACCGCCGGTCACGAGCGTCGGCACCCTCGCTGTGCAGCGGGCATGCTCCTGCTTAAAGGGACTGAAGTACTGCTACGACGGTCCGCAGGAACGAGCCGACCTGCCGCCGTATAATGAGGGCGGCTGGTCGGCAAGCGGTTAATCCACGTGTTACAAAGATTTGTAACATAATGTAGATTTTTTTATTGCAGGTAAGAGCTGATTGCTGTGGGCACTAGGTCCAAGTTTTCTTTGTGCCAGATGATAACACCATCTGAAGTGTTAATTTATAAATGGAAATGTCCAAGTGTTGTAAAAAATATTATTTTATTTGAATTGCAGAAGATTTAGAGGAGACGGTCAGAAGACTGCTGGAGGAAAAGAAGCAGAACATAGAGGAAATGGAGCAACTAAAATGTCAGATACAGAAATTAACAGAGGAGGTAATTGTGTATAAGTGTGGCAGAGCATTGCCCTGCCAGGGTCTAGAACAGTGGTTCTCAACCTCTAGTGCCGTGACCCCTTGATAAAATTTCCCAAGTTGTGGGGACCCCTAACAGTAAAATTATTTTTGTAGTGTGGGCTGTCATCACCCAAGGTAAGACAAGTAATTTGCACCCCTAGCCCACAGACATTCAGCGCTCCCTGAGTCTTTTTAATGGCAACTATAATCACAGGTAGTGTCACTCACTGTCTCCGGCTTCACTGTGTTTCCGACTTTGTGGCGTCTCGTAGCAGTGACACCGATGCCGAAATCAGGAGACAAGGTCTCCTCCAGCCCCTCCCACTTCACATTCCTCACCAGTCAGCTGACTTCTAGTCTTTGCCCCCCAGCCATGCCGTGAACTGAATGGGCGACTGCGAAGAGGCTGAGTGGGCGGCTGCGGGTTCCAGGAACAACCCATCTGGGTGGCCACAGGCTCCAGGGATAGCAAAAAGGCTGGGAGAGTTATGCGGGCTTCAGGAACAGACCAGGATTCGGTGACCCCTGGCAAATCCTCATTCGACCCCAGAGGGGGTCCCGACCCCCAGGTTGAGAACCACTGGTCTAGAAGGAGGTTGTGACCCAGAATTCTCAACCGGACGGGTTGAGGGGCTTCAGGGAGCTTGTGACATGGTCTTTCAGTTTCCTCAGTGTTTTTTAACCACTTACTGCCCAGGCTGGCTATAGCAGAATGGCGGCCGGGCGCTGGTTCAGTTATCCTGACTGGGCGTTATATGATGTCCAGCAGAATAACAGCCACTGTGGGGGCGCTCATTGCGGCGATCGGTGGAGCGGTATGTCAGTCTGACACACCGCTCCACCGATCTCGGTAAAGCGCCTCTGCCGGAGGCTATTTACCACGTGGTCAGCCGTGTCCAATCACAGCTGATCACAATGTAAACAGGAAGAGCCATTGATTGGCTTTTCCCCACTCGTGTCTGACAGATGCGAGTAGGGGAGAGACGATCGGCTACTCTCCTGACAGGGGGGTCTGTGCTGATTGTTTATCAGTGCAGCCCCCCCTTGGATGCCTGCCCAGTACCACCAGGATGAGGCCAGGACCACCAGGGATGGCCATCACACTGGACCACCAGGTATGCCACCCTAGACGACCAGGGAGATGCCAATCAGTGCCCATCCCCAATGCCTGCCTGTGCCATCAGTGATGCCTATCAGTGCCATCTATCACTGCCGCATATCAGTGCCCATCAGTGCTGCCTATCAGTGCCACCCATAAGTACCCATCAGTGCAGCCTTTCAGTGCCCATCAGTGTCGCCCATCAGTGCCCACCAGTGCCACCCATGAGTGCCCATCAGTGCCGCCTATCAATGTCCATTAGTGCTGCCTATCAGTGCCTATCGTTAGGGTCCATCGGTGCCGCCTTATCAGTGCCCGTCAGTGAAGGAGAAAACTTACCTATTTATAGGGCTGGGGAAAAAATCGATTTGAGAGGGCAAATCGATTCAGATTTTGACCAAATCGATTTGCTCTTTGGACTAGGTTGAAGCCGCGCCTCACCTAAAAAAATCCTGCCCGCAGCTCCCTGTGATCCTGGGAAAAGGCTGTGAGGCCGGACGCTGCTCGCAGCCTTTTCCCAGGATCGTGGCGAGCTGCGGGCAGGATTTTTTAGGTGAGGCCGCGGCTTCGGCCTAGTCCCTGGATCCGAATTTTTGGTCTTTTTTTTATTTGTTTAGCAAAAAATAAAAACCGCAGAGGTGATCAAATACCACCAAAGGAAAGCTCTATTTGTGGGAACTAAATGATAAAAATTCTGTTTGGGTACAGTGTAGCATGACCGCGCAATTGTCGTTTAAAGGGGTGTTCCACTCATTTTTTATGTTTATTAAAATTCAGCAGCTACAAAAAGTGTAGCTGCTGGCTTTTAATAAACATACACTTACCTGCTCTGCCGTCCAGCGCCACGCCGCACGGAGCTCCGCTCCTCTCCCCCCCTCTTCGCCGGCGTCCCCATCATAACTGTGGGCACCCGGCCGTGATAGCTTTCGGCTTCACGGCTGGGCACTCACTGCGCATGCGCGAGCGGCGCTGCGCCATCTGATTGGACAGGCGATCGCCTGGGACCTGTCACGTGTCCCAGGCGATCACCTACAGGAGGGGCTGCCAAAAGGCGATTAGACTATTTGCCTTTGCAGCCCCTCGGCGGAAGGAGGAACAGGAAGTCCACTCCTCCTGAAGCCCCCACTCCCCCCCCCAAAAAATTACATGCCAAATGTGGCATGTAAGGGGGCGAGGAGTGGATTAAGCGGAAGTTCCACTTTTGGGTGGAATTACGCTTTAAACTGCAACGGTGCTGAAAATTGGCTTGGGCAAGGTCTTGGGAGCCGGAGCCTGGAGATTTCAAAGTGATCAGGGTGGGATGAAATCTCCAATCCTGGGTGGACCAAGGTGGTCGGTGAACAGTCTGTAGGAGACAGACAAGGGCCTGGCGTGTAAGACCAGAGCAGCAGTGCTGCAAGTGAGAGCCAAATAGGCTAAATGTCATTTTTGTTGATGGGAAAAGGAATGCTGAAAACCAACTGCGAGGGAAACCCATGTTTATGTTTGCTGAACTTTCTTTTAATAAAAATGGGCAAATAAAGCCCTTAAAAAGAAGAAACAGCGAGTGGTGGCCCTAAAGCCCTACATTTGATGCTAGTCCTTACAGAAGATATTGTCTAAATGTATGGATCTTTAACCACTTCCATACCGGGCATTTTCACCCCCTTCCTGCCCAGAGCAATTTTTAGTTTTCAGCAAAGGCGAATAGACGATTTTTTCTTTGCCTTGACCTTGTGGATTAGGTCCTTTAGCGCCTTGATCTTTAGTTCTGGCAGGAATACCCTGCCTTGGGCTGTGTCTATGATCATGCCCAAGTACAAAAAACTTATCTGGGTTTTTCTTGTCCCCGCCGCAGATTCTCTGTCAGGCAGATACCAATATTCCCCCATCTCGGCAGGGTCTGCGTGCCAACCTTCAGGGGTATGGGTTCCTACTTAAAGGAGACCTCTTCCCTGGGCCTTGTAAAAAACTCTTACCAGGATTTTTAGGGTATAGAGCGAAAGTGCTGGACCCCAGAGCCAAGTCCTCCGGAGAGAGACATTACAGGCGACACCTTCTCCATAAGGTCTGGATACCATCCAGTTTTGGCGTAATATAATTAGGCGTCGTGGATGGACCCACAGTGTAGCTCTCTACCCTCATAGGGCTTCTAAGGCCCCGTACACACGACCAAACATGTATGCTGAAACTGGTCCGCGGGCCAGTTTCAGCATACATGTTCGGTCGTGTGTAGGCGCGAGCGGGCCGAATTCCAGCAAACATTTGCCCGCCGGGCCTTTTCCCAGCAGACAAATATTCCTGGACGTGTTTTAAAACCGTCCGCTGGAATCCTATCCGCTCGGACATGTACGGTCGTCAGTACAGACCTACCGTACATGTCCGAGCGCCCGCCGTCCCTCGCATGCGTCGAATGACTTCGACGCATGCGTGGAAGCCTTTAAATGGCAGGCCCGCCCACGTCGCCGCGTCATCGCCGCGTCATCATCGCGGCGACGACGCGGACACGCCCCGCGTAATGTTTACGCGCGGACTTCTGTACGATGGTTAGTACAACCATCGTACAGAAGCCCTCTGGCAGGCATGTACGGTGAAAACGGTCCGACGGACCGGTTTCACCGTACATGTTTGCTCGTGAGTACCCGGCCTTAGGCAGAGCTTTTTTCAGCACATTTTCCTTGCGTACAACACCTTAGACACTGGCGAAAAAACTAAGGTACTTCCCTGATGGGAGGGGTTATATGGAGGGGAACTGTCTTTGAGTCCTCAGAGGTTTGTTAGAGAACTTTGGTGAACAAATAGCATAATGAAGGCCAGGGAACACACCAGACAGGTCAGGGATACAGTTCTGGAGAAGTATAAAGCAGGGTTAGGTTATAAAATAATATGCCAAGCTTTGAACATCTCACGGAGCTCTGTTCAATCCATCATCCAAAAATGTAAAGAGTATGGCACAACTGCAAACCTACCAAGACATGGCTGTCCACCTAAACTGACCGGCCGGGCAAGGAGAGTATTCATCAGAGAAGCAGCCAAGAGGCCCATGGGAACTCTGGAGGAGCTGCAGAGATCCACAGCTCAGGTGGGAGAATCTGTCCACAGGACAACTATTAGTCGTGTTCTCCACAAATCTGGTCTTTATGGCAAAATTGAACTTTTTGGCCTATAAGCAAAACACTTTGGGGGTTATTTACGAAAGGCAAATCCACTTTGCACAACAAGTGCAAACTACGAGTGCAAATTGCACTTGAAATTGCACTGAAAGTGCACTTGGAATTGCAGTCGCTGTAAATCTGAGGGGGACATGCAAGGAAAATAAAAAACAGCATTTTAGCTTGTACATGACTGGATAATAAAATCAGCAGAGCTTCCCCTCATTTCAGATCTACCCCTCAGATTTACAGCAACTGCACTTCCAAGTGCACTTTCAGTGCAATTTCAAGTGCACTTTGCACTTGTAGTTTGCACTTGTAGTGCAAAGTGGATTTGCCTTTCGTAAATAACCCCCAAAGTGTGGCAGAAAACTAACACTGCACATCACCCTGAACACACCATACCTAACGTGAAACATGGTGGTGGCAGCATCATGCTGTGGGGATGCTTTTCTTCAGCAGGGACAGGGAAGCTGCTCAGAGTTGATGGGTGGAGCCAAATACAGGGCAATCTTAGAAGAAAACCTGTAAGGCCCCATACACACGATAGAATCCATCCGCAGATAAATCCCAGCAAATGGTTTTCTGCGGATAGATCCTATGGTGTGTACACGCCAGCGGATCTGTTTCCGCGGAGAAATCTCCTCTGGGATGGATTTCAGCAGATCGGATATATGCTGTGCTGCACAACATATCCATCTGCTGAAATCCATTCCAACGGATGGATCCGCTCGTCTGTACAGACTTACCGGATCCATCCGTCCAAAGGGATTCCCCGCACGCGTCGTAATGATTTGACGCATGCGTGGAATTCCTTTTATGACAGCGTCGCGCCCGTCGCCGTGTCATAATAGCGGCGACGGCGCGACACGTCATCGCCAGAGGATTTCAGCGCGGATTTCAATGCGATGGTGTGTACACGCCATCGCATAGAAATCCTCTGAAATCCTCGAGAGGATTTATCCGCGGATACGGTCCGCTGGACCGTATCTGCGGATAAATCCTCTCGTGTGTATGGGGCCTTAGATTCTCCAAAAGACTTGAGACGGGTGGAAGTTCACCTTCCATATACTTACATAGTTAGTCAGGTTGAAAAAAGACACAGGTCCATCTAGTTAAAGCAAAAAAAAAAAAATCATAAAATAAAATACCATATACACAATCCTTCACCCACAATTGTCGAGCAGGACAACGACCCTAAAAATACAGCCAGAGCTACAATGGAATGGTTTAGATCAAAGCTTGGCTTGCATACACACGGTCACACAAAAGTTCTCTAATCTTTCGTCCGTCAAGAATGCGGTGATGTACAACACTACCACGAACCGAGAAAATTAAGTTCAATGCTTCCGAGCATGCGTCAAATTGTTTCCGCGCATGCGTTGGAATTTTGTGCGTCGGAATTGCTACAGACGATCAGATTTTCCGATAGGAATTTTTTCTGTCGGAAAATTTGAGAACCAGCTCTCAATCTTTTGTTGGCTGAAATTCCGACAGCAAAAGTCCAATGGAGCTTACACACGGTTGGAATTTCCGTTCAAAAGCTCACATCGGACATTTGCTGTTGGAGTTTCCGATTGTGTGTATGGGGCATAAGAATGGCCCAGTCAAAGTCCAGACTTAAATCACATTGAGAATCTGTGGCAAGACTTGAAAATTGCTGATCACAGACGATCTCCATCCAATCTGACAGAGCTTGAGATATTTTGCAGAAGAATGGACAGAAATGTCCCTCTCTAGATGTGCAAAGCTGGTAGAGACATCCCCAAAAAGACTTGCAGCTGTAATTGCAGTGAAAGGGGGTTCTACAAAGTATTGACTCCGGGGGGCGCCATACAAATGCACCCCACACTTTTCACATATTTATTTGTAAAAAAAAAAATTAAAAGCATTTATAATTTTCCTTCCACTTCACAATTATGTGCCACTTTGTGTTGGTCTATCACATAAAATCCCAATAAAATACATTTACGTGTTTGGTTGTAACATGACAAAATGTGGAAAATTTTAGGGGTATAAATACTTTTTCGAGGCACTGTAAATACATAAAAATCCAGCCATGAAAAACATTCGACCTAGAGAGAAAATAGGTTAATACCATTTGACTTTGTCCTGATTCCCACATAATGAATGTACATGCAGTTCCATAAGGACAAATAGCTCTTACATTGGGGATTTACTAAAACTGGAGCACTCAGAATCTGGTGCATCTGTGCATGGGAGCCAATCGGCTTCTAACGTCAGCTTGTTTAATTAAGTTATGAGAATAAAACCTGGCAGCTGAATGGTTTCTATGCAGTGCTGCAGATTTTGCACTCTCAAGTTTTAATATCTAGTAAATATCCCCCTATATCTTCCAATACTGTATACATGTACCCACTGCCACTACACAAAGTGCAACTATTCAAATGAATGTACCTTATGTTACTTCCAAATGCAAGTTTACTTGTTCTGCAGTAAAATCCTAACGGTCATTATACACCTTAATGGAATAGTGTCCGATCATTGGTATCAGTAGAACGGTTTACTTTGCCATCATCTTTAAAGAATTGGTAGAATAGGTTGAGCCTTGAAGAACTGATGGACTCTAACATTTACAGTCACTTCCCCTGCCTCAGAATGCCTAGGGTTGCCACCTGTCGGGAATTCACCTGGACAGTCCAGGTTTTGGATCCTCTGTCCGAGTTTCAGTCCATCTGAAACCCGGACACATCAGTGGCAGCCCTGCAGCACCAGTCCTCCCATCAGCTTCCAGTGCTTTTAATTATATTGGTGGGGGGGGGGGGCGCTTTAACTTGGGTACAGACTGGTCTGGGGGAGATTATACTGGGGAACAGACTGACCTAGCGTGATTATACTGGGGGACAAATGGACCTGGGGGGATGTACTGGGGGACAGACTGACCAAGGAGGGATTATACTGGAGGACATACTGACCTGGGGGGGGATGTACTGGGGTACAGACTGACCTGGGGGACAGACTGACCTTGTTTGATTTAACTACACTCCTTAAAGCGGGGGTTCACCCTAAAAAAAAATTTCTTTATCTACCATCCCATCCAGCATACTAGCGTCAGCTACAGTATGCCTTTTTTTTTGCGCTGTACTTACCGTTTAATCGTCCAGTTTCGTTTCAGACTCCGGCGGGGAAATAGGCGTTCCTATGAAGAGGGGAACATGATTGACGCTTTCCGAAAATAGCCGAAATAGGACTCGGATATATATAAAGCGCCTGTGCAGTCAGCTCCTAGTCTGTGCGTAATGCGCCGTGAAGAGCCGAGTCCTACTCCGGCTATTTTCGGAACGCGTGACGCGCCATAGCCGGACGTCAATCATGTTCCCCTCTTCATAGGAACGCCTACTCCCCGCGGGAGTCTGAAACGAAACTGAAGGATTAAACTGTAAGTACAGCGAAAAAAAAAAAAAAAAAAGGCATACTGTAGCTGACGCTAGTATGCTGGATGGGATGGTACATCGTTGTTTTTTAGGGTGAACCTCCGCTTTAAGCTTCTGCCATTAATAACACAATTTGGCCACACCCACTGTTCATCACAGATGCTGCATGCACTGCAATACTACTCTTATTGGGACACCCAAAGGTGTCCCAAGTCTTTTACAATCTATAGTGTTAACTGCAAAAATAAATTGCTGTGCGCCACTAAAGTGTTCGGGTTTGGCTTGATGAAAAGGTGGCAACCCTAGCCCTGCCCCTCTTCCAGAACATTCTCCCTGGAAGCAGGGGAGGCGTCCAAGAACTGAAGCACAGGTGGTCACACCCACTGCTACACTAACCACTCCCTGCTCCCAGATCAAAACAAGCGGGCCTAGCATGCAGCATAGGCCTGCCTAAATGTACCTGCCTGGCAGCTTACCATACAAAAAAACTCACTCTAGCACCTACCTATGGTAAAGGGTGCTACACTTGTAAGGAGTGTTCTTTCCAAGGGGTTTGCTACTATTTTGGTGACTGAAATGACTATGATTTAAATGCATGTAAACACAAAAAAATTCTTTAACTTCCCGAATGGTCAGTCAATTAATTGTTTATGAATTTTCACTCAGGTTAAAGATGAACGATTTGGAAAAAAATCCTTGGCACTAAAACTACAAAAGAGCCAGAGCAAATTCCTAAAGCTGAACAGAGGTGAGGAGATTGACCTTTCGTGACTGAAGAGGAACATATCACGAACTAGTGGCCAGGCTGTGATCATTTCATCCTCAAATATCACAACAAAAGCAGCAAAGTTGTTCACATTCCCACACCTCCCAAATTTCTGAGATGGGAATGAGGGACAGCTATCAGCAAAAGTATGCAGGCATAGGGCACACCCCTTGCCACGCCACCCTTAACCGCCGCACGACTTTTTACGTTGACAGAATGGCACGGCTGGGCAAATGGGCGTACAGTTACATCCCCTTTAATTTGCTGACTTGATGTCCGCCGGTGTCCCACGATCGGGTCACAGAGCTGAGGAACGGGGAGATGTCATTACACAACATCTCCCCATTCTTCCTAGTGACATGTCACCGATCGTCTGTACCCTGTGAGTGAGTGAGTGAGTGAGTGAGTGAGTGAGTGAATTACTTATATAGCGCTACAAATGCGAACTGAATCGCCTCAAGGTGCTTGGTATCCATTTTCTTTCAGTTTGACCCTCAGAATAGATGGGACTTTAGTTTTTTTCTGAAAGCCAGGAGATCAATTTCCATTCGGATATTAGTTGGTAAAGTGTTCCATAGTCGAGGTCCTTGAACTGAAAAATGACGTTCTCCTTTGGTCTTTTATCGGGCTTTGGGAATTTGTAATCATTTTTGGTTAGTTGATCTTAAAACTCGATTCAGGTTTTGTTGTTTTATTTTCTCACTTAAATATAAGGGCGCGCTTCCGTGTACACATTTGTGCCTTAGGCATAAGGCCTTGAAAGTGACTCAGTCCTTTATGGGCGGCCAATGGAGGGATCTCAGGGACAGGGTGATTGGTTCCCAGGGTTTTTTTCCCTGTTTCCAGTCGAGCTGCCATGTTTTGGATGATTTGGAGTCGGGCGAGCTGGTACTTTGGGAGTCTGTGGTAAAGGGCATTTGCATAATCTAATCTGGAGTTAATGATTGACCCTACCACTACCGCTGTGTCTTCTTTAGGGATGAAGGGAACCACTCTTCGTAGGAGCCTTAGAAGATGGTGGGATCCGCTAATTACTGATCCTATTTGTGCATCCATAGTCATGTCCGAGTCAAAGATGACTCCTAGACTTTTGACCTTGGTGCTAGGGGTGATGGTTTGTCCAAAATAGGTGGAGGGGTCCAGGTAGTCCTGGCCAGTTTCCTCCTGTTTGCATGGAGTTGAATGATTTCTGTTTTTGCTCCATTGAGTTTGAGGTGACTCTCTGTCATCCAGATGTCTATCTGAGTGAGGCATTGTTCTAATGCGGGGTATTCGCCTAGGAGTGATAGAGAGGTCGTGATTACTAATAATTTTTAAGAGTGGGCGGAGGTAAATATTGAATAGCATGGGCGATAGGGGAGATCCCTGAGGGACTCCGCAAGACACGCTGTGCAATTCAGATGTGAAAGGTCCTAGTTTCACTATCTGGTATCGATTTTCCAGATGATGAAAACCATCGTAGATCCGAGTCTGCCACTCCAGCTATCTCTGTGAGCCGGGTTAGCAACAGTTTGTGATCTACTGTATCAAATGCAGCACTGAGGTCCAGCAGTATCAGGAGAGAAGATTCTCCGTCATCTGCTGCTTTGAGGGCGTCGTCCTATATTTTGAGAAGCGCTGTTTCTGTCCCATGACCTGGTCGAAAACCCGATTGTAGTGGGTCCAGGAGTTTATGGGTGTTTAAATGGCGTTGTAGTTGTTTTACTACTACCTTTTCCATAACCTTGGAAAAGATGTTGAGGGAGGTTATCGGTCACCGATTGTTTGGATCTTTGGGGTCTGAATTGTTTTTCTTTTTTACAAGAAGTTTAATTATTCCTGGCTTTAAGGGGGATGGAACTATGCCTTTTTTAAATGATTGGTTTATGAGGTGAGTGATTGCGGGTGCCAAAATATCGGCACATTCTTTTATCACATTTGTGGGAATGATGTCATTGGGGGGATGTACTATCTCGGAGACTTCCGATGTTTTTTTTTGTGGATATCGATGGAGATTGGCGCTAATCTAAATTTTTTGGAATCGAAGAACATTTGTATTTTCTTTTTGATTAGTGGGGGTGAAGTTGGTGATTTGATTTTGCTGAATTGTTTCACAAATGTTTTCAATTTTATTGATGAAAAATCCAATAATTTGTTGCAGAACTCTTGTGTTTCATTTTTCGGAGCTACTAGGCAGGCTTGGGTTCATGGTTTGAGAGATTATGTTAAAGAGCTCGCGATTTCGGGCTTTTGCGAGAGAGCATTTGAAAAATGTCTTTTTTTTGCTTTGAAATTTCCTTGTGGTATCTCTTAGTGATTAATTTATATTTTTCGTGGTTTTCTTTAGTGGAGTTCTTCTCAGGCGCCTTCCGCTCTCCTGCGTTCTTGTTTCATGACGTGAGAGTGTCATTGAACCAGCTGGAGTTGTTTTTACGGATAAGGGCACTGCATTTTGGTGGCGTTTATATCTGCGGTTTGCAGCAAAGCTCTTGTTAATGGCGTTAAGAATTTCTGCTGGTGATTGAGTTTGTTTTATTTCTGTCATATTATTTAATAGGGTATTTTTTAATGTGTTCCGAGCGAAGTTTCTTCATAGATCTTGTCCAGTATGTCCTTGGCTGGATTGCAATTTTTTTTAGGACGGCATCTGGTGGTTATTTTGAAATTAATTGCATGATGATCTGTCCCGGGATAGGGGTCATGTTTTCTGCGATGTTGATGTCCACATCCTGTTTGAATAATCCGGTCTAGGACGTGGCCGAAGGCATGCGTGGGTGCGCATATCTGTTGCTGCCCAGACCTAGTTCCCCTGTCCCAACTGGTTGATGCAGGCGTTTGGATATTGGGAATCCTGTGATGAGATGGCCAAGAGGTTGAAATCTCCTCAAGACTGCAAGGAGGTTTGTTGGCTTTTCGAGTGTAAGTAGCGATAAATTCTGTCAGCGATGAGAGGAGATGCGTCTTCTGGGCCTGTTGGTCAATAGCATAATAGTATGGTGGATTATCCTGGGGCGTTGTTTGGAGTTGTAGGGTGAGTGTTTCCATGAACGGTAGTGAACTCTGTGCGTCTGGTTTGGTGAGAGAGATGTGTGATTTGTAAATCACTGCTAGGCCTCATCCTCTTTGTCCAATTCTGTTCTCCATTAGAATACCATAATTCTCTGGCACAAGTTCTCCTAAAATGGCATTACAGTCCAATGTTAGCCAACTTTCTGTAATGAACAGGCAATCTATGTTGTGTTGGATGATAAAGTCGTGGGTTTCTTGTCTGTGCTTGACTGCGGATCTAGTGTTGATCAAGGCGCACAATAGATGTTGTGTCTGCGATGCTGTCGTCTTGTTTTTGCTGGTCGTCCATTGATCTGTTCTTAGAAGCTGTTCTTTCTGTAGTATTTTTAGGATGGCGTCTGGTAGTGTTGGCGCAGTGTTTTTTAGATCACGGATGTTTTTTGCTGAATATTTCATGTTGACGGTTGTGCGGAGGAAAAAAAAAAAACGTGGGTGGATGGCGGTAACGATGGTGGTGTTACCTGCGGAAAGAAAATGGAGGGGGGCCTAACCAACCCACCTAGTTGATCCAGAGGAAGGCAAAAAAAACCCTGCCTGGCATTGCCAATGTGCTATAGCCGGGGAAAAAAAATCCTTCCTGATCCTTTAAGCAATCGGTTGGGACTCTGGATCAACTTGCTAAAGTGACAGCGGGATTGGGCTTACCTGCTAGTCGATTGATCGGTGGTGAGGAGCGATTTGGAAGCTTGATCCTGCTTGGATGCTGGATGCAGGTGAGCACGCTGAGCTGGACTGCCTAACCTTCCTCTGGCAGCAGGTGCTACAAACCTCACTGCAAGCCGGGCAGAGGCCAAATGACAATTGACTCCTCCATGCTCTCCGTTGTCCTGACGTTGACACTACTACTCAACACGACAATACACAGGTACTCAACACGACAATACACAGGTACTCAACAAGACAATACACAGGTACTCAACAAGACAATACACAGGTACTCGCAGACCCGCGTGCACCCGCAGACCCACAGACCAGCGTGCACCCGCAGACCCACAGACCAGCGTGCACTCGCAGACCCACAGACCAGCGTGCACTCGCAGACCCACAGACCAGCGTGCACTCGCAGACCCACAGACCAGCGTGCACTCGTAGACCCACAGACCAGCGTGCACTCGCAGACCCACAGACCAGCGTGCACTCGCAGACCCACAGACCAGCGTGCACTCGCAGATCCACAGACCAGCGTGCACTCGTAGACCCACAGACCAGCGTGCACTCGCAGACCCACAGACCAGCGTGCACTCGCAGACCCACAGACCAGCGTGCACTCGCAGACCAGCGTGCACCCACAATACACAAGTACTAACGATCCACACACACTACTCGGACAACACTCAGGTACTCACCCTACACAGGTACTATGACCCCTGATTCGAACCTCCTGTTTTAAACTCCTGATTTTAACTCACCAACAAACTCAAGATGAGCAGACTCAAAATGGGCTTGACAGGACTTTATATAGGCCTCAAGCACCTGTGACCAATTAACCATCTCCCCTTAATTAGTAGGCTGAATGGGGGAAAAAAAGGAAAACAAAAGGCTGTTTAAAAAGTGCCAGAAAAAAAGGTGTTAAAAAGCTGCAAGGAAAAAACCCAACAAGAACCTAAAATGCAACCCAGTAGTCAAAAGCAAAACTTGTTCACTCTCCACTCAAGGTCTTCACTGTCTAGCCTCCAACCAACAAGACTGGCAACTGTCATCGGGAACAGCAATTAGTGACGTGTCACTCA
Organism: Rana temporaria; assembly: GCF_905171775.1. Lineage (NCBI taxonomy): Eukaryota > Metazoa > Chordata > Amphibia > Anura > Ranidae > Rana > Rana temporaria. The sequence continues at coordinate 659,251,703 of NC_053489.1, read as the reverse complement.
TAGCCACGCCCCCTAACAATTAGAATCACTCCCTAGGATACACTTAACCCCTTCCTAGCCCCCTAGTGGTTAATCCCTTCACTGCCAGTGTCATTTACACAGTAATCAGTGCATTTTTTAGGCACTGGTCGCTATATAAGAGACAATGGTGTCAAAAGTGTCCGATGTCGTAATCACGATAAAAAGCGCTGATCGCCTACATTACTAGTAAAAAATAAAAAAAATTAATAAAAATGCCATAAATCTATCCCCTATTTTGTAAACGCTATAACTTTTGCGCAAACCAATCAATAAACGCTTATTGCGATTTTTTTTTACCAAAAATATGTAGAAGAATACGTATCGGCCTAAACTGAGGGGGAATTTTATTTTTTTATATATTTTCTGGGGATATTTATTATAGCAAAAAGTAAAAAATATTGCTTTTTTTTCAAAATTGACGCTCTTCTTTTGTTTATAGCGCCAAAAAAATTAATCACAGATGTGATCAAATACCACCAAAATAAAGCTCTATTTGTGGGGAAAAAGGACGTCAATTTTATTTTGGAGCCACGTCGCACGGCCGCGCAATTATCAGTTAAAGCAGCGCAGTGCCGAATCGCAAAAAGTGCTCTGGCCAGGAAGGGGGTAAATTCTTCCAGGGCTGAAGTGGTTAATAAGTTAAGGAGAGCAGGAGTCTCCAAACTATAGCCCACAGGCCACATCTGGCCTACTACAAGATTGTATCTGTCCTGTAGCAAATATCCATGAAAATACCCTGAATTGCTGGAAGTGGTCTGTGGTGTGTATCATAATATGGGGACTGGCACATCCACTGCCAGCAAGTCACTGGCCATGACCCTTCACCAGTCCTCCTGATGGGCACTGGCTGTAAAGGGGGACTCTGATGGGCATTTGTGGATGCAAGAGGAGGCTATGATGGGCAATCCTGGATGTGGGGGGGGGGGGTACTCTATAAAACAGATTTTTTTTTTTAACCCACAAATATTTGTAAAATCAACAATGTGGCCTTCATACTGGAAAGTTATATAGAGGTGAGCGGGTATGGTTGTAAGGGCACGGACCATCATTCCTAATAGAGATACGTAAGAAGAATCCCCCAATATAATTGGGATTATAGTGGCCCAAAGTGAAAAGGTAAAGTCGTGTATAGACAAACATATACCGTATATACTCGAGTATAATCCGACTCAAATATAAGCCGAGGCACCTAATTTTACCACAAAAAAAATGGGAAAACATATTGACTCGAGTATAAGCCTACGGTGTCCATCTACATGCCTCACTGTGTCCATGCCTCACTGTGTCTATGCCTCACTGTGTCCATGCCTCACTGTGCCCATGCCTCACTGTGTCCATGCCTCACTGTGTCCATGCCTCACTGTGCCCATGCCTCACTGTGCCCATGCCTCACTGTGCCCATGCCTCACTGTGTCCATGCCTCACTGTGCCCATGACTAGACTTACGTTTAACATGGGAGTATATAGAAAGGGTGCCCGGCTTTGAAAAAATCGTTGCTTCCTGGCCGTAGTTCCCCTAGACAGCAAACTTTGCACACTTATAGAGGAGAACTGGGGCTACATGTGTGCCAGGTCCAGGGGACCTACAGGGTCTCCAAAGTTACCAGAGAAATTACCATTTAACATGGGAGTCTATGGAAGGGGTACCTGAATTAGAAAAATCGGTGCTCCCTGGCCAACAAACTTTGCACACTTATATGGGAAGAGTGTGGCTATATGTGTGCCAAGTTTGGGATCCAGGGGACCTAAAGCCCGAGTGATTAGGTGCAAAAAGATGACTCGAGTATAAGCCGAGGGGGGCATTTTCAGCACAAAAAGATGTGCTGAAAAACTCTATATGATATGTAAAAAATATAACAAATTTATTATTACATTTTAAAACCTGACATACAGCAAGAAAAGACTGGTGTGCAATAGGAAAGAACCATGGGTACATAACAAAGATGTGTATGTTAGCATGACGGGATAGTTATAATACAGCTGGACGAAAACTGCTGCAAAACGTAAAACCCAACGTGTTTCAAAATAATAATTCCTTCTTCGGGGGGTTGATAGAAAGAAGCAGGGTATTTGTTATATTCTGAGACAAGGAAAAACGCATATATTGAGAGTCCAAGGGCCGCACACCCCAAAATGTTGTAGAGACAAAAATGGAGAAATTCCCCCTGGGGGCTTTAAAGCGACATATTGTGTAAGGTATATTAAATTCAAAGACATGGAAATATATAAAAAAAATCTTTACTAGGTTTCTGTATCACGAGTAATGAAGATGCAGATGGTTGTAATATAAAATACATTCAGGTTACAGACAGTTGGAGACCTATCTCAACAACAATTAAATGTTAAATGATACAATGGAATAATATATAGTGCCATTGATGAAGTAGCTTCCATAAGAATACCCCGACGCGTTTCGACCACAATTTGGTCTTCTTCAGGGGGATTTGTATTCTGGAAAGATGTCAAAAAAAGTATGTTAGGATACTAACATTCAAGTAAAATGCTGGCACCCATAGTACAGATAGTGAGGATATATTTACCGCTCGAAGCATATAGAAAGTGACATGTAACCAGAGATGATGGCCGTGGTGCAGACAAAGGATCCCAATATCCCCATGATGAACGTCCCCCATCACTCCAGGCGGGAGTCAACCAAACACAGGCTTGCAGGGAGTCTCGGGTGTGAACCTGCGAGAAGGGGGGGAGGGGGTCTAGGAAAACAGACGACACCCATAATGATTCAATATGTATTTGTAATAAGAGTATAAAGTCATTGTAGCAAATGGACGAAAAAAAACTCTGGACGGCCGCACTCCAAAATAACTAAAACAAAGTTGGTCTTTATTTTCAAATGCACATGCATTCACGGCAAGCAACAGGTACAGTATAGGCCGACGCGTTTCACGCTGTACTTCAGCGCTTAAGCCATGACGGCCGTCCAGAGTTTTTTTTCGTCCATTTGCTACAATCAGCATCGCCAGCACCCTGGTGGTTCAACAGCCCTTAATGATATATGAGGCTCACCTGGAGCGGTGAAAGATTTGTCTGTATAAAGTCATTGTGTACTAACAAGATCTTGGCATAAATATGTATAAAAGAATATGATAGAGTATGAAGGTATTGTTGATACTCAAATCAGAATATCATGTTATTATTATTAAATATACCAGAACCATTGACATGGTAGGTATAATATACAAGTGAATGCAGAGTGAACATGCTGCTGGTGGATGAAGTGATTGAAAAAATGACAGAAAAATGTGTGGTGCAAAAGTAATGTGTATGTGTAGGGTGTATAGGTACAGAGTGCATGTTAATGCACTGTGTATGGGTTTGGAAATACTAGTGTGTGCAATGATGTGCAAAGAAAAAAAAAAAGATAAAAAAATTAAAATCAAATAAAAAGCGGCAATATGTGTAGTGAAAATTGAAAAAACAAGAAAAATCTAGCGAATCAGGTGACATGAGCAGAAAGTAAAAAATGTAGGAAGTAAAAGAAAGTATGTGTGAATGGTGAAGGTCAGTGTGATAGTATGTCCCAGTGCAGAGAGTCCCAGAGCCGGGAGTGCAGCGGTAGGAGGAGGGACGGCATGACAGGGGGGGGACCGCAGGACAGACAGTGGATGTGGCCGTTTTAAGATAGGAGGGTCCGTTTTGGGGAATCAGTGCAGCGCTGCTTTAAGAGAGTGGAGCAGGCTGGGGGAGGTAGGAGGGGCTGGCTGGCTCTGTACTGCAGGGAGGAAGTGACGTAGCGTCACTCCTCCATCTTAGCTCATCGGAACAACGTGCTTGTCTGCTCGGCTCTGCATCATGGCGGCCGGGGCAGATTTTTTGGCGCAATTGCGGGCGGCGGTGTCCGCCCAGGGTACGGAGTGGGTGAGAGCACAGATGGCAGCAGCACTGGATGGCTCGGCGGCGGCGGCGGCGCCCGGCGGGGGGTGGGCGGCAGCAGCAACACCAGCACGCGCTCGGAGGTCTAGGCCTCCGGAGCGGTACAGCCCAGACAACTCCCCGGGGGCTGGGAGGCACGATCGGAGACCCGATGGGGGCCCTCAGGCCGCTTCTTCACAGCGCTCTCCACCTGAGTCTGTGGGGGGGGGGCCGGGAGGAATCCGCGGCGTGGACGGAGTGCGACGGCGGGGACAGCGAGCAGGTCTGCGGGATCCTCCCCACCTGCGCGGAGGAGGTGCCAGGACGACGCGGTCGGGGCTGCCAGAGGGGTCCAGGGCAGTTCCGCGGCCCGGCGGGGAAGACCTTGTCAACGGGCCGGAGGCCAATCAGTGATGGCGGCCAGGGGTCCCAACTCATCCGGAAGCGGCGCAGCGGGAAGGTCGGTGGGGGATGTCGGCGGTGGAGTGAGCGAGTCTGGCCCCCGGGCAAGGACCAGGAGTCCGTCGGTGGCAGTTGCTAGCGGGTCCGGTTTGGGTCGTGGAGGAAGGAGCGAGCAGCAGCCGGGGCCCTCCGCATCCAGGTCACGGGCGACAGGAACGAGATCAGAGGACGCCTCGCCTGCACGGAGCGCGGTCAGGTCGGAGGGGGAGCTGTCCGGGTCGGAAAGCGGAGAGGACTCGGGACATCTGTCAGCGGTGGATGGCGGTGCAGCGGCTCGGGGACCCAGTCCTCGGCAGCCCGGTAAGTCGACTACATCTACTACTATTTGTGCACTCTTACACGATTTGTTAGGTCAAGGCCGGCAGGGGGTGGGTGCTAACTCAGTGCAGACACATACGGCAGGTGAGGGGGCCTTGGCGGGGCAAGGGGCGGGGGATCAGAGTCAGGACTTGTGGTTTGGCCTGCTAAATTTGGTGCAGCGTTTTGGGCCCGACAGCGGGGGGGTTCGATCACCGGCGGGGGCTTGGGGGTCGAGGGTGGAGCCGGCGGCGGCACCTATGGTGCCTGCGGTGGCTGCACCGGTGGTGCCCGCGGCGGCTGCTGCTCCGGTGGCTCCTGCACCGGTGGCAGCGTCCCCAAGCACTGTGCCCCCGGCGGGAGATACGCTGGCGG